>NW_027271804.1:817500-1121860 GCF_040938485.1 Diadema antillarum | reverse complement strand
GCAGTACTATTATAATATATATTCTGTACATAAATATGTCGTCCTTGTTATGTACCTTTTGATGATCATTATTGCGTTGACCCGAGCAAAATCAATAAATAAACTTGAGCACAGGAAACGGCAATTCACCGTGTGTTTTGTGAATTGTAATTGGTGGAAGTGTGAAAGGAAAGTGATAATGCGATTTACTCGGCAAAGTGAATAACATCATGAAGACGCTTGTGTGTGGTATGCTTGCGTGATTGAGTGTGACTGTGTGATGATTGTGTGCGTGTGTGTGTGCAAGCTTATGCCTATGTCTGTAGGTGTGTATGTGCGTGTATCGTGTGTACGTTGCTTTAATAAGGCGAACCTGTTCGCAATAAGGATATCGAGTTTTATGATACAGAGATATTTAGATACAAACTACATATCTATCACTTCGGAGGGGTTTATACACCAGAAGCTACCTGCATATCTATCTGAAAGCTATTTCGCAAGAAGCTCTTAACTGCTCCATATGCCTGACACAGTAAAGAGCACTACAGGTTGTTCGGCAGATAGTGACGTCGGTGCAACCAGTTTCATGCTGACCATGCCACGAAGACGTCTCATTGCCATGGAAACATACGCTCTACAACGTGGAAACTTCCTTTAAATCATAGCTACATCTCTTGTCTACGGATAACTCGTGTCAGAGTTAGGTTCTCCTTTAACTTATAGGTGTAGATATGTGTCGAGATATGAGTCCCCTTTAACAAACAATACATTTCAACAGCTCCACAAAAACATATCTTCACAATCATGTAGAGTAATATCTTTTGACAAAGCAGCTGACGCTTACGTAATATTAGTCGTATCTAATGGCTGGCTAGGATACTAAATTCTGTCATGTAAGCATATCCTCTACGTCTGCACACTTGTCTACCGATATCTCAAAGGTAGCTGTATTATTCGAAGAACATTTTTCCCACCATACATCAACCGCTGTACTCTTGGTGTGAACTCTCAAAGCCCACCAATATTCGAAGAACATATTTCCCGCCAAAAATCAACCGCCATATTGTTTGTTTAACCGCTGCTTAGTTAGCAGAGACACGCAAAAACCTTTTTTCATCTTGAGGTGTTTGCTTGTTGCTATGACGACCGATCAACACCCGATTTGTTTGTTTACCCGTTGCCTAGTTACCAGAGACGTCCATGACCTTTCTACGTGACCTCCTATGCAAATTAATGTACTGTTATGCTAATAACATTACATCATCGCACCCATTGTTCGCGCTCACTCAAGCATTTTTCCCACCATACATCAACCGCTGTACTCTTGTTGTGAACTCTCAAAGCCCACCAATATTCGAAGAACATATATTTCCCGCCTAAAATCAACCGCCATATTGTTTGTTTAGCCGCTGCTTAGTTAGCAGAGACACGCAAAAACCTTTTTTCATCTTGAGGTGTGTTTGCTTGTTGCTGTGACGACCGATCAACACCCGATTTGTTTGTTTACCCGTTACCTAGTTACCAGAGACGTCCATGACCTTTCTACGTGACCTCCTATGCAAATTAATGTACTGTTATGCTAATAACATTACATCATCGCACCCATTGTTCGCGCTCACTCAAGCATTTGTGCGCGATTGGACTTCCTTATTCTCTATGTGGTTTGTAGAGGCAGGGAGGTGTTCCTGGTATAGTGTGTAGCCTCTAATATGGACATAGTGTTTAATAACTGTTCGGCGCCTTACAATAGATACATGTTGACCACTATATCTCTTTCTAAGAGAGAATTCTAAGAGAACATGAACTATATTTCGTTTATAGGAATCTATAATGTTTCAAATGGACGTATACTGGAAAATTACTGTATGTTGGAAAAGAAATATAAGCTGACAGTTACAAAATTCATTCAAACCTATAGTAAGTATCCAACTTGATATTCTTTGAGCGCAGTCCTTCAAAGATCATTATCAGTAACTTCACCTCTCTCTCTCTCTCTCTCTCACTCTCTCTCTCTTTCTCTTCGTGTCTGTCTGTCTGTCTGTCTGTCTGTCTGCTTTGTTGGCATACACATTCCTTTACATCGCTGTAACAATAGCATCCGCAAATAACGTTCACTTATTTAACTTACCATTTCAGGTATTCCACCTGTAAAAAATCTTGTACCAACATGAACGGCAAACTGGTAGACTAAAAGTGGTTGTTTCCCTACATTTGCTGCACGCCTACTGCATAAGAACATTAGAAGATACATCTATATTACAGAGCGGAACAATGGATATAGATTTGTCCTGACATTTTACTCCATCGGGTGATCCATACACTAGAATTAGTTGTCCGGACCAAAAACTCAAGCATGTATATCGTTTCTGTTGTAAAATTTCTGTCAGCTAATACTTTCACCTACACTGCCCTAGAAATAGCAAAGTTTATAGCCTCTGTACATGACTATTGTCTCCTATGCCTTGAAGATATGCACCAGGATGGGTGTTGTGCCATGTCTTACCTAACGTAACGGAAGTTCATGTAGCTTGGAGCATAGAAACTATTCATATTGCCACAGACCGCTGAATCTTATATGGGACGAAAACAATTGTTTTTGAAAGTGTGTAGGATCAAACTTATCAAACACAACAAAATTAATGTGAGACGTAACGCTGGAGCAATATGCTGCTGCCAAAGATGTTTCATCTGTATAAAATGATTTATGTTATCATGCATTGGATTACATCATTACTGTAGGCCAAATAGTTACTCTACACCTAAAAAACCATGCTGCTCATACTCAGATGTTCTTGTTTTCTTAGTGCGCAACCAGACTGTTACTGCAAAAAGAACACCACGTAGGAAGAACCAAATCTCACTTTCTAATACTGTCGAACCCACTTTCATAATCACGTGATTTCTGTTTGTTGAAGAAAACAAAATGATGTTGACAGGGACTTTGAGCTCGCATTGATTATTATTATTACATTCACCAGTCGTTTTGTTGGACTGGTACATGTGTATAGATCGATAATACAACATTAGCACCTTACGTGCATCACACCAAGTAAGGAGCTAGAATGGTATCGCTCGACCTACCAATGCCAAGAGAGAAAACTTCCATGCCCTGATAGAATACATTGACCAGTGTCAGAGCTTGACAATAAACCAGTATTGCGATTTAATACGCCAATGGGAGCAGTGATTCAAAAATATGCTCGAGTTGTCACATTCGATGCATATGTGTAGGTCAGTTGTATCACTAAAAGATACAATACAATACAATCAATACAACAATACCTAGAATATAGGGAGATATCACTATTCTCACTAAATCATAAATTAAGATGGTTTGGTCTACAAATAGTTTCATCATAACTATTCTTCACACTGTATATATTTAACAATACTTAATGCTGATAATAGGCCTCATGATTACAATTTGTATATATATATATTTTTTTAATATCCCTTTCTCACATTCAAGAACCATTTTGAAGCACAAGCTGGGTTTTTGTGTCATCTGCAAAATGTATTTAACAACACTCAAACTGTGTACGCATCACCTTTTTCGCAGCCACGCGGATACACCTATCCAGACTTGTCATGATATGCTAGGATGCTAGTCCTGGATATAACCACCAAATGGAAAGCCGCCTATTGTTCTCTCATCGTTTTCTATTGTTCTCTTCATCCCACATAACCGCTGAAAATGACGCCACCTATTGTTCTCGTCCTCCAAGTCTTTTGTTCTCGGGGGATTATTCTATTGTTTCAGCGGCATAACCACAGGAAAAAAAAAGCCGCAATTCACCTAGAAAGGGCACATAGTGCACTACTTTAGGTACAGGTGCATTAAGTGCTATATCACATTAATTGATCAGGAAGTGATCACTTCCCATAGTGGTAGTAGAGACAGACCAGTTGCATCGTGCGGCTAGAGAGGGACTTGAAAGAGTTAAATCTATGGAAGACGATGTCCCGCGTGAAATGTCGATTCGTGTGGGGGAAGAATCATTCAATATAGATATGCTGTTGGTTAATATATAATCAACTATTAATCTCCCGTTATGATCTTCAGTGGTTCCGCCCCACATAGGGTGGTGAGCGTTAAAATCACCTGCTAATATAAAGTTTGGGAGACAAGTGGAGGTTAGTGCTTTGAGATTATCTAAAGTGAGTTTTTTAAGTGGATTGTAAGAATTAACAACAGACAGTTTAGCGGTGCCTAACAAGACATTTACTTGTTGCACCTCGAGCGAGGGGGCGCAGTTAATGATGTCGTATGTGATACCGGAGCGTAAAAAGATGGCGCATCCTCCTCTACGGGAGTTGGGACGGTGATGCCAGATGGAAACGAGGAATGAAAAAATCAGTGTGTTTATGACCCCAAGTCTCTTGAATCAAAATGATGTGTGTGTGTGTGGGGGGGGGGGGGGGGGGGTCGGTAGAGGTGTTAATGTGGTGGACTAGTTCATGCCCGTTGGACGATATTCCACGGGCGTTCCACTGCTGAGGGTAAACTGCATATTGAACAGGGCAGGGGAACACAGTATAAGACAGAGTAGCAGTATATCCATTATTGAGTAATGGATGTTAACAGCTCATGGATTTTTTCAGGTGGTACTATTGTGCCAAATCAGGTGTTGGCGGCCTGTACTGTTAACTTTATCCTGTTGCTCTTCGAGTTGGCGGTCTCTAGGTTATTGATAACAAAAACAAGGAAGGTAACCAGGTTTTCGACTGTAAGTGGAGAACCTGGAGAGCATTGCGAAGACTGGTTGACCTTGTCTACTTGTGTTGAGGCGTCTGAAGTCGAAGGTCTTTTGGGGGGAGGGTTTGGGGTTGGGAGGACTCGAGATGGGTGATTGGCTGTAGCGGGAAAGTGTTGAGGATGAGGGGTGGCTGACGATGTAGCAGTAAGTGATGGGTTCGTATGGGAAGAAGAGGGTTCTTGGTTAATCGGCATGGGGAGAGTGACGGGGTCTGAGATGACTTGAGAAGCTGTGTTTTCGGGAGGAGAGTTATGGGCAGATTGTGCTGAGTTCCGTACGTGCTGGACCGCATCTGCATAAGATAATTTGTTTTGTGTAGCAGCACGGTCGACAGCGAGACCTTTTGAAAGGGCATTCACATCACGTGACCACCCGATATCTAAACTTGGCCTGGCGTGAAAGATTGTGTACCGTGTGGACATGCTGGATATGATGATCAATTTCGGTAAGTTTCATAACGTACATTTGAATACTGATAGCATAGATATAGAGTCTCATTATTGAAGAGTATATTAGTAGTATAGGTGTACGTATAGCGTCATAAAAATATGATTCATATTTCTATTGTTCTAGAACAAAAGAAATATGAAAAGACAAAAGAATTATGAATTATGAAATATGGATTATGATATGATTTATGATAAAAAGAAGGATTATGGCATGATTTATGATAAAAATATGGATTATGATATGATTTATGATAAAAAGATGGATTATGATATGGATTATGATAAATCGATGAATTATGATAATAGATATGAATTATGGATATTTGCATAACAATAGAAATAGGAAAGAACAAAAGAATGTATGAAATATGAAAAATGAAAGATGAATATTCATGAGATATGAATTATAGATATTGACGATGGATGATGATTATGAAATATGAATATTTATGGATCGATATGAAATATGAAGAATGAATTATGAAAAATATGCTATTGTTTTAAGAATCCGCGTCATTGTTTCATCATATTCTTTTGTTCTCACATCGAGAGATATTTTCGAAGGCAATGGTCGAAATGGTCATAATGACGATTGCAATCGTATGCATGACATTTGTTTGATTTGATGACGTCACTCCGACAAGTTCGGACCTGTCCTCTGACCGACGCTCGCCCGATCGAAAACAAAAGAACTTTAAAAAACGAGGGCGTGTCCACTGACCAACGCTCGGGGACAAAAGACTGGAAAAACAAAGAAATACATAAGACTGGACCTCAAGTTCACGATAAGTTCGGACTTGTCCTCAGACCGACGCTCGCACACTCAAAGACAAAAGACTAGAAAAACAAAGAAATACATAAGACTGGACCTCAAGTTCACGATAAGTTCGGACTTGTCCTCTGACCCACGCTTGTACGCGAGCGAAGACAAAAGAATTTTTAAATAAAGAAATACATAAACTGGACCTGGAGCCAGTGACGGGTTCGGACTCGTCCTGCATAAAACAATAAATGCCTCATACATATTCAAAGAGATGGTGGCGTCCTTTGGAAAGCAAAAGAATAAAAACTCGAAGAACATGCGAGAGGGACACATTTCAATTTGAAACCTTCCGAGAGCATCACATGTTACAGAATGTCTCAGCCGAACATCGCCAACACCTGGTGTCCCGAAATGCAGAGGACGGTGGAGAAGGTGGACTTGCTGATGTTGACGGAGTATCTAACTCTCATCGAAGTCTTGAAACGGGTGCAAAACGTGCCAGATTCTCCAATAGACGGTACTCCCGAAGATCCACAGCGCAAAGTGTTCCAGGCGGTTCATCATTTGGACCCAATGACTGTGGAGAGAGTGTACCCTTACGTTGGCAGGGTGCTCTGGATGAGACCAGATCTCGTCGAGTGCGGTTTTTTCCTGGAGTACATCAAATTTATTCTGAGGGGAGAGACTCAACAACAGCTGGAACAAAGAAGAGTCAACATAGGGAGACACGTGGAGGGGATAGAGGCCGCTGTGAGAGTGGTCTACAGGGCCTTGGGGCTCGAGACCGGCCTGCCCGACATCGTCTTGACGGACCCTCAGTGGAACGTGCTTTAGACGAACGACTGCTATTAACGGTGATAAAGGACACATTTCCTTCCGACTTTCACGCCGTAGACACCGAGACAATCTTACGCGCATGTCGGACAATTGCAAGCGAGGAACAATTTTCCCGTGTGCGACGAATCAAGCTTCGAGGCAATGAGAGGTTCGACGATTGTATAGAGGCCCTGCTCAAAAATTGTATAGAGAACCCCAATCATCCCAACAAGTACAAACGTTCGCTGATGGCTCTATGCTATTTTGTCAACGTCTACCAACATGCCTGCATACCGGACGAGCGGAAAGAGGAATTTCGCGCGCAATTCGTGGAAGGACTCAAACGCTACAAAGTGCGCTGGTCGGAACACGCTCCGAAAATGACTGTTGGACTAATGTCGCGATACGTTTTACATTTTTGTCTGTATATGTTGTATAATGTATGGAATGTAGATGTTAATAGAATGTGAATTGATTCAAGCAACGAAATTCGCTGCACTGTGTGTATGCGTGTACAATAAATGATGCGTTTCATTTTCAAATGATTTTTTTACTCGTTACCTTGTCTATCATTGATGCCTTTTATGTCATTGCAACGTGAAAGGAATGCCATTTCTGATGTTTGCTTCTGCAGTGTGTGGTTGCTGAGACGAATAATGTCTAATTCATTTGAGAGAGCGTTAGAGGAAATCTATTACGATCCTCAACATCCAGCTAGTTTCGGCGGTGTCAGTAAGTTGTGGAATGCGGTGAGAGAGGTGGAAACTGAAAAAGCGAGCTTGCAGGGTGTCAGAGACTGGTTAACGAAACAAGATGCGTATACAATGCACGCACCGGCGAGAAAGACATTTAAGAGAAATGTTGTGAAAGTGAGAGGAATCGACGAAATCTGGGAGGCTGATCTTGTAGATGTTCAAAATTTGAAAAGGTTTAATAATGGTTATCGCTACTTACTGACGTGTATAGATGTACTGTCGAAATATGCTTGGGTGGTTCCTTTAAAAAACAAAAAATCAAAAGACATTGTCGGGGCATTCGAAAGCATCTTGAAAGAGGGCCGAGTGCCTGTAATGCTACATACAGACAAAGGTTCGGAATTCACAAACAGACATTTTCAGAAATATCTCGAGAAAGAAGGCATTCACTTCTACACAACAGAAAATGAAACCAAAGCCAGCGTTGCTGAACGATTCAATAGAACGCTGCGAACAAAAATGTGGCGCTTCTTCACATTCAAAAACACTTACAGGTATCTCGGTGTAATAAAAGATTTTGTCAAAGGCTATAACAACACCACTCATTCTAGTATCGGCATGAAACCAAAAGACGTGAATATTGAGAATCAAAAGCGTGCCATAAAAAGTCTCTACGGTAGGGCAATGCGAGGGAAGAAGCGTAAAGCTCCACGATTCAAGTATGAAATCGGAGATCAAGTTCGTATTAGTAAAAGCAAACTAAAGTTCGAAAAGGGTTACGAAGCAAATTTTTCGAGGGAGGTCTTTACAATCAGCTCCCGCGTCAATAGGAGGGTACCTGTCTACAGAATAAAGGATTACAACGGGGAACGAGTGAAGGGTACGTTCTATGAAAGGGAATTGATAAGAGTTTCGAAAGACAAGGAGACTACTTACAACGTGGACAAGGTTTTACGCACGCGCATGCGCAATGGGCAGAAAGAATACCTAGTTCGTTGGTCAGGGTATGGCAAAGAATTTGATAGTTGGGTTCGACACTTAACTATGCGTTAAAAACACGATTCACGTTACTCTCGTTATCATTCTTCGCTTTGAACAAAGGAGAAGAGGCTGATCGAACATGGCTTCTCAATTTTACGTGACGCTGCCCAGTAATAGTTCCATGTCGTACTATCCAAATAACAAAACGTGTCAGTTTACAACGCGGCTTCACGCACCTCTCTCACTCAACGAAGATTACGAGGTGGGGTTGGCAGAAGTTCAATTTCAGTGCACGTGGTATAATGTACGACATGATAACAACACCCTCACTATTTACGATAATGAAGTAGAGGACGACGCTGTTCCATTGATGAAAAAAATTGAGATTCCTGCGGGATATTATAATTCTGGAGAGGAACTCATTGACTCGATCAACGAACAGTTCCGGAGAAAATTACGTAAAAGCATCACATTTTATTACAAGAGGACCCAACGAAAATGTTTCATCCGATTAGAAGGAAATACGGCGCTCCTCATTCCCTGTGGTTTGGCTATGATGCTCGGGTTTGAAGGGGAATGCCATCTCACGGAATCAACACTGAGTCCCATGCCAATGGATGTACACATGAAATTTCATACATTTTATGTCTATTCTGATATCGTTCAGTTTCAACACGTAGGTGACGCTGCTGTACCTTTACTGAGGACGATAGCAGTCATTCCGGACAAGGATCGCGATAATATCGTCAATACCTATATCACTCCGCATTACGTCCCTCTTAAGCTTTACAATTTTGAAACGATAGAGATTATATTAACAACCGAATCGGGTGAAGTGGTACCATTTGAACGCGGGAAAGTGATCGTGAAGTTACACTTTAGAGAGCGCTCTACGAACTAGCTGGACGCTAAATTTACACAGCGATACGTCCAACTATGGTGGTATTTCGCGCACCGGCAAGGATTTTTCACGACCAATATGGCTCGGGATTACCCGTCTTCCGCGGGGCATCCATGCAGAGAGGACACGGGCTGGGTAGTCTGGTGAAGGGGCTCTTCAAAGTCGCAACTCCTCTCTTAAAAAGAGGGGCTGTTGCTTTGGGAAAAGAAGCTATGCATACAGGCATGAACATTGTTCAGGACACCATCAACGGACAATCTTTTAAAAGCGCAACTAGAAAAAATGTGGCTCGGGCGGGAAAACACCTGGCCTCAAAGACTGTTCGAGCAGTAAAGAAAAAAATTGGGAATCAGACTGGAGGAGCGCGATTAGTAGTTGTAGGAAGAGTTAAAAGAAGGAGGCGAGGAAGGAAGCGTATCATTCGGTCTCGAAATTCTCCAGCGAAAAGAGCTCGCTTGCGCGACATCTTCGATTAATTCGGACTATTCGTTTACCAGTCTCATACACTCCTTGCTGTCTTTGCTGAACATGGCGCTTCTACACGACAAGAGCGATGTCTGCTGCAAGTCCGAATTGGATTTGTTCACGGTACCACACACTCAAATGAGCATCGTCAAAGGACCATGGGTAGAATATCACCCCGTTAGCAGCATCACCGATGAAGGGCCCATTGAATTCAACGTGTCCGGCACGTCGGAAGAATACTTGGACCTCTCTCAGACCATGCTTCAAGTGACAGTCAAAGTTACGAACAATGATAACACGGCTTTACCAGCTGATGCCCCAGTTGGTCCCGTAAACCTGTTTCTCCCATCTCTCTTTGCACAAGTTGATATCATGCTCAATGAAAAACTAGTGTCTCAGCCGTCGAATACATACCCTTACAGAGCGTACATCGAATCTCTGCTGCACTATGGAGGAGAGACCAAAGAGTCTCAACTCACTCAACAGCTATATTACAAGGACAAAGCGGGGAAAATGGATGTCGTTAACCCGCTGGCAAGCTCTGCAGAAGCTAATCCCGGTCTGGCGAAAAGACATGGATTCATCGTCGAGAGTAAATTACTTTCTCTACTTGGTCCGATTTACGCCGACATTTTTTTTCAAGAAAGACTGTTACTCCCGGGGGTTGATTTGAAAATCAAGTTAAATCGTAGCAAAGACGCATTTTGTCTTCTGTCTTCGACGGAGAATGCCCGATATAAAATTAAAATAGAATCTGCTGCCCTCTACGTTCGCAGAGTAAAGACCAGTCCTACCATCATGTTAAACCACGCCAAGGCCTTGGAGAAGACAACCGCGAAATACCCCGTCAACAAAGTAGACGTGAAGTCCTTTTCCATTCCTGCAGGAAGCATGTCGATTAATAAAGACAATCTATTTCACGGACAGTTACCAAATCGGGTGGTCGTAGGATTCGTTGACACAGACGCCTTTAACGGTACTTTTGGCAAGAACCCCTTCAACTTTAAACATTTACGCCTCAACTTCATCTCCCTCACTATTGACGGAGAAACGGTGCCGATGAGACCATTACGTCCTAGCTTTGCAGCGGGAGCTGGACAAAGTTACATTCACGCTTACAATTCACTATTCATGGGAACCAACCGACTGTTTGTAGACAAGGGAATTAACATCAATCGAGAAGAATACTGCGAAGGTTATACCCTTTTTGCATTCGACCTCACGCCCGACCTATCTGACGGATGTCACTTGAATCTCATCAAGCAAGGAAATCTGCGCTTAGAGCTACAATTCGACGTGGCCATTCCAAACACCGTCAACTGTATCGTCTACTCGGAAGGACAGGGACTGATTCAGATTGATAAAAGCAGAAACATCATCTACGATTACCAATAAAACCTCTTCCGGACAACCAACTGCCGAAATATTCTAATCGACTATGGATACATCGCAGATTCAACGTTTCTTAGAGAACGATCCTATTGTCAAGCCCTATTTCAAAGGAGTATATGCGTCAAATTGTCTACCGCGATCAATTAGTGGGGCGAAGCAGTGCTTCATCGCGAATACCGATCCTAGCGATAAACCAGGAACACACTGGGTGGCTTTCTACTTTTGCAACGGAAAAGGCGAATTCTTTGACTCTTACGGATATGAACCCTTAACTTACAGTCTTGACTTTGTAAAGTTTTTGGACAATAATGCCTCGGTATGGTCCTCTAATTCCAAACGGCTACAAGGAACTGTATCCACAGTTTGCGGACAATATTGTATCTATTACGTGACGAAACGAGTAGGGGGTCAAACAACTCGAAGTGTATTAAATGTGTTTGGCAAGGATTATACGAGAAATGATAAGAGAGTGAATGATTGGTTTAATCGACGTTCTGATGTTTCCCATCGTGTTCATGATACATCTTTTACTCTATTACAAATCGCACGTAGCTTCGATAGTTTGTAAGAAGATATTGTAATAGCGTGTATAACGTAGTGTAAACTTCTCTCTTGATGTGGATTGCTAGATATCTAACAGTATTTAACTTAGTAGTAATTTGTATATATCGTATGTGCAAGCCTGTACTATTACCTTTTTTCTCTCACTCACTCTCTCTCTCTCTCTCACTCCCTCACTCTCTCTCTCTCTTTTATTATATATATATATATATATATATATATATATATATATATATCATATAACTCCAAATCATGAATATATGTTCTTTCATGTCTGGGAAAGCTAGTTTGAAAATAAGAGAATTAAGTTTGTACCTTTATGTTGAAACGTTGAGTGATTGTGACAGTTTGTTACCAATGGAATATATTATCATTTACAATTCATAGACCATAATTACTTAGGTTAGCGTACCTAGCGTAACAACCGCTTGAATACTTTGTAAAATTAGGTAACCTATATATATATATATATATATATATATATTAGATTAAACTTGGGCTGGGTTTCGTTCTTCATAGTAATACACACTTTGTTATTTTCGTTACGAGTATATGTCTCATTTTCTCTTTCGCTCTTCGTTTTCTTTCTCGCTTCTCTTTTCCTCAGTCACGCTGTATAACACATATCACACAGGACAAAACAAAAATAAGATGTAACGAGTGCGTTTTGTATCGTAAGAATATTGTACGTGGTACCCGTTTTATTTTCTCCAATAAAACAACAGACTATAAATATGTAAATAAATTTCTCCTTGTTGTACTTGTTTTTCTTTGCTTCCTTCTACATTTTGTGATTGTGAGAAAAAAATCATTACACCGTGCAACGAACAAACTATATACATTTCCACTGGATACGTAAAGAACTATTCCTCATATAAAAAATACGATTACATTATTCAATTATGTTTCGATGTTCAAGCATGGCTTAAATCATACATGGTGATGAAAGAATAATTAACAACTTATAAACCATTGAGGTGATGTAGTCATCAATCTGCAGAATCTGCGTGAGACATTTTACAGTGTATTTCCGTTTCGTCAAAGTTATTAATTCTAGGTAACAGACATTAAAAAAAAGAAATTTGCATGCGTTACATGCACAGATTTAAAACAGCGAAATGACGAAATGACGAAATGACGAAATGACGAAATGACGAAATGACAAAATGACGAATCGACGAAACGTCGAAGTGGTGGATATATGTACAATATGACGGTCTTTATGGAATTAACTACGAATAATAATAAAAACAACTACTTTCACCACTGAATGTAATAATGCATAAACCAGGCAGGATTTGACTATTTACATCGTTTCATGAAGTAAGACATATTATGTACAACTACGCCAGGAGATAAAATGTATGACACATTCGGTAAACACCA
This sequence comes from Diadema antillarum, assembly GCF_040938485.1. Lineage (NCBI taxonomy): Eukaryota > Metazoa > Echinodermata > Echinoidea > Diadematoida > Diadematidae > Diadema > Diadema antillarum. The sequence continues at coordinate 1,108,715 of NW_027271804.1, read as the reverse complement.
CAGATAAAATCAAACGTCACGCGAACTTATATTTACAATATTTACATAGCAACTAGTCGAAATGTTCAGACGATGAAATGTTGAAGTGGAGAAACGTTAAGATAGTATAGTCAATCGCTATATCATGCGGACAAATTCAAAAGAACAGCTAGCATCAAAATTTCAAATACATTCAAACAGAATATTATGTATGTATACACTCCTTCACATCTGAACATAGACCGTACAATCTTATATACACATTGCGGGTCACCTGATGAAATAATTGGTTGGGGATATGTAACGATGTTAACGTTAATACAATCAAAAAATCATCATTCGTAAAATATAATGATACATATTAAGTATGTAAATGCTTGTGTACACACTTTCATATCACCCCATACGCAACATCGATGGCGTACTTCAACACCCACCTAGATCAACACGCAGATCATAATGGTAAGGGCTACTATTTAAAATTGTACATAACTGTTTGAAATAGAAGAGTAGTAAATTAACATACAATAAAATCATTACACGAATTAACGAGAACAGCTCGGGTTAACGAGGATTGTGGTCATACCGTTTAAGCCGTATTTTAAAAAGATTGCCACTTTGGGGTTTGAGAACCATTAGCATCACTAGCTCTTGTACGCCTTGTACGTGTATAACTTTTAGTTGTAGTAGGGGTTGTGTACATTTTGGGGTCTGGAGAATCTAAACGACGATGAATCGGGGTCTCCAAATCTTTCCCCCTCTTAACACGTTGAAGTTGGTCACGTCGGCTGAGATTGGTCAACGCAGTCTCTGGAATGTTCAAACGAGCCAGCGCACGAATAAAATGTTCACTACCAGTAGGAATATAACCACTTCGCTCTCTGAAAATGTCGTACATTAAGTCGCAAATGTTACTGCCAGGCACACTTTCCCCGCTCACAATCAGCTCCCCTTTGTCCGTCCATCCCACATCGTCGCACCTTTTCATCTTTTCCAGCAACTGCGAAGCTCTTTTCACAAAATTCTTAGGCACGTGCTGCAAGATGTCACGCTCCACTGCGTCCTCAGATTTTGGCGCGCCCCTCTGTCCATGAGTTACTAGATGCGTGCTGTCATTGTCTCTTGAGCTGTCGCTAACGACTTCAATAGACAATGGCTTCTTAACGCTGTCCGTCGCTTTCAAAAACCGCTGTAAGTATTGCGAATACAACAACGCCTTGTCATACTCTGGTAGATCGGGCCTGTCCAACACCGAACGAATCTGATCGTCCAATTCGTTGATTCGCTGCTCTGTAGGTGTTGAAGATTGACTTTTGAGAGAATGAAGCATAGTTTGTGGCACAAGCACCATCTTGCGCGCATTCTCCATTATCAACGCGGTACCTCTATACAGCGTCTACTTTGGCGATGCAAAGAGGTTAGAAGCGAGAGTTCCGAGTACAGGCGTGATCAACCTGGCAATGAGACCAATGAATCCTCCGCGTTGGTTTAAGATTCGTTTTCTCTCTGCCAGAGATGTACGACGATCCGCTAATTTACGGAGTTTTCGCTTGTGCTTAGTCAAAGTTTTCTTGTGGGATTGCGACAGCTTGACATTACCGCAGATCACGTTCAAAACACATTCACAGATGGCGTCAATGAAGTTCTTGTTAGCTGTCTTGATGAGAAGTTTCCGTTGATCAGGAGAGCAGTAAATGACTTAATACACGAACGCGACAATTTATATCTTAGGAACATATACATATTGAACTTCACCGGGAAATATTTTCGTTCTGAGACGAAATTCTTCCGGCGTGTCTGGTTTAAGGTCTACGAATAAATAACCCCATTTATCGGCTGTGGCGTCCATAAATGCCTCTTGAAAAAACTTTGTTTTCGAGGGATACATCTGTTTAGCTAAACAAGCAATTTGTTGTTTGTCTCTACAATTTTTGAATAAAGCGTAGTACTGCGTGTTTAATGAAATAGTCCTAGACTCCTTTCCACGATGAAAGAGATTTTGAGTGATATAAATAACGCTCGCGTTTCTATGATGACAACCTTTAGTAAACAAGGCGGCTACTCTCTTGTCATCACCAGCCACATCCATTAAATCATCGATGACAAATAACACTGGTCGGGAGGGGTCGGTCAAATCATTGAAATCTGCTGGTAAATTTTCATGAAATTCAATATTCGGAAAGGATCGTGTCATTGTCGCGTAACACGGTTGATACTCCCCGTAAAACCATATAATTTTGCGAGGAGGTTGATCGATCATTTCCGAGGCATTTTTCAGTAATCTTTTCACGAATTCGGTTTTCCCTGAAAAACTCGGTCCGACCACCATACATGAAAAACTATGTTTGAGTCGGGCATCCATTGTAATTAACGGCATCAAATAGTACAAATATAGCTATATGAATAACACAATAAGATATTAAGTTCTGTAAATGAAATTAGAGCAAATGTCAAACGAAGTAAGTGAACGGAATACTCTATCATACGTGAGATGTGGGTTCAGTTAAGTTTCTTAAAAGAATAAGACGACGATATGAAGCAAACTGTTAAAACTACGCGGTATATTCAAGAGCAACATAACGGTATAATGCGCTGCAATCAAGCGCCCGCGAAAGAACTGACATCGGGGATAACGTCAGTTTTATTTAAGGAAAAATCAAACCCATCCGTTCCATTTGACAAATGGGCATCTCTAGTGAGCAAAGACTCGAGATAAAACAATAGAAAGAAGAGAAATACAAAAAGCGCCAAACAAAATACATTTGTACCAGCATTGGTACTTTTCAGTACATTTCTGAGCACTGTGGACATATATGATGCGCGCGACTTATCCATGATTTCCTAGCAACGACAATGCCAGCGGTAGGTACAGAGCTGATGAGAAAGTACCACCTTCTGCGACAATGTATAAACAGCGAATGATTGGCAATTAGACACATTGAGGTCTTTATAAGCGAGGAATGTCCGCGTGTCCATAAGGCAGTGTCGTGCCACCTGGTAATCTAACTCGTTTCGTGAAGACTACCCTATAGTCTTTTTTTCTCTCGGAAGTGTACACGGACTTGCTTTTTACGTCTCTGAGAATTCTATTTTCCACAATAGTCTTCAGACATCCCGGTTCACCTTGTATCAATTCGCGCATAGAGTCATGGTTTATAACGAGGGAGTTTGCCTCGTTCAAGGTAAATCCACGCACCTTACACACGGTGTTGCCTTTGTTGGTGCGATAACTATAGTTCTTAGGACCACCGCAAAGCCAGGTTTGAATGAACTCGCCTTCACCAAGTTCATCCGTCAAGTCACCAACGAAATCGCCGGTTTTGGGGTCGTGATGTTGTACTGTTGGGTCTGTTCTAAAGACTACACTATCAGTGTCGTAATACAAGACCCTATCGTTCAGCCTCTGCAAGACAGAATACAATTTCAGTCGCGCCAATGCCGTCGTGAAACTGGCTATTATGATATTTGTGTTGACGTTGTGGTCCACGAAGCCTTCGGCTTGATTGAAATGAATTTCTACCATGTCGTCGTTTAGAACGAGAATGTCTTGTAATTCGATAGTGCGATCCTTTAAGAAATCTAACAACTCAGCGCTGGTTTTGACAAAGCGCGTTTGTTTCAGATTTGGTCTCTCAGCAAATTTCCCCCACAGCACATTAACAATGCCCTTGGCAATGGCGCGTAAACCGGGGTTTTTCGCGATGTTTTTAGAGTCTAATTGAATTCCCTCATGGGCCAAATAATCTCGAATGTATTTTTCACGTTCTTCTTCAGTACTGGCATGGGCGGGGTAGCCTGAGGCTTCCTGCTTTATTTTCATAAAGCTGTCTATATACTGCGCAAACAGTCCTCCCGTTCTTGTTTTGGGATCGTACACTGTATACCTGTCAAAGTGCCATACTTCGATCATTCGGAGTTGCGTATACCCCATCTCTACAGCTTTTTTCAGTTCCTCCGATACCCACACGCCTTCTAACTCACGCTCCCTATCTGCGTGCTTGCAGGGCCCCTGATTCAAGGTGTCTGCACAGGTCCTGCATAGAGGGAAAGTAAGTTTACCCCCTGAGCGATGGGGGAGCACTGGATGAAACAGACGTCTAGGAGGTAATATTTTACATTTGACGAGTCCAAAAATTCGAGACAGTGAAGGGAAGTTAGAATAGATAATTCTGGGATGGCCGACAGGATATTTGCCGAACTTATTGATAAAGGGATAAAGACTGGTGAAATCATAGTAAAGGATTTTTTCTTCGGGCTTCGCCTCGTAGAAGAGCGAACACCCTCCAGTTCTCCCGCCATAGAACGAGTCACGTGGATTTAATTGTTGATTAAAAGCCATTTGAAGGTGTGCAATGTGTGGATGTACATCAGCCATTTGGCGCAATTGTTTCCATTCGCATTCCCAAATATAGTGTACAATATATCCATTCTCTTTGAGCGCATCAAGACGTTTCATGGATTCATTAAACAGTACACCCATTGCTTTGCCTAGCTTTGGGTTTTCGACACTGGGACCGTAACATTCGCGACACCCGTGATAAAAGCACCCGAGAAACTCCCAAACATGTTTTTCATCATCTTTTTCGGCATAGCCATCTACGAAACGTCCGTGTGCTTTTCTTTCCCCACCATTGAAACTATGTCGGATGTGAAATCCTGAAAGCTGTGCCTCAAAATGAAGCCACTCTCCGGCTAAGGAGGACTGTCTTTTCCCCTTTCCATACCCTTCCTGGGGAATGAGCGCGATTGTCTTGGGCTTAAGGTAGTTCGTTCGAAACAAAAGATTGCACGCGCTGGGAAGCGTCAGACAGCGCATGAATGGATCTATTCCTTCGGGATTAGCCTCTGTTGCGCTCACACTTTTGAAGTGTCTTCTAAATATCTTGCAGCTTTGGTGCAAGATATTGACATCACTCTCGCAGTAGGCTTTTATTTCCTCCTGAAAGTTAAAGACATAATTGGCTAGCGCGAGCTCATCGTACCAAGCATTAAACTGTTCTCGGTCTGCTTTCATCATGGAATCCACGCCATAGAAACGTTTGTCTGGCAGTGGTCCTACATAATTGGCATTATCGGGAGTGTTGAAAAAATGGGGGAAATAACCTTTCTTCATTTCCTGCAAGCCAAATGTTTTGGGCAGTTTTGCCAACCGCATCTGAAAGAAATTTAAAGAGTCTTTAACCTTAATTTTTGGCTCCCGTGTTTCGAGACTTATGATCTGAGCGCCATTCATCACTACGTGGGGTTCGATCCCTTGTTCTATTAGTTTGTTTAGTAAGAAATACGAATCATACGCCTTTGAGTTATGTGCGATTGCTACCGAGTTATGATTTTCCATAGAAAACAACCAGTTTGTGAAAAGATCAAGGGTATTCGCTCCCTGAAATGTTATGGCACGGTCTTCGAGAGGGCCGCATCGTTCGCAGCAGGTGTCTGCCGACATTTCCCTATCCATGCAATTCGTGCATTCCCATGTTGCGTGCACGTAATTTGGTATGTGTAAGCCTGTCTCTTGAGTACACTCAAAATCAAAGAATATATACTTGGTAGGAGATTTCTTAGCTTTTCTGTCTTGGGACTGTGAGTCACTTTCAGAACTTTCACACTTTTGATCTTGTTGAGAAGGGTTTGATTCACTTTTCTTGACGTTTTTTGAGTGGAAGGGACTCTCTTTCGTCACTTGCATGTAGCAATCGTGATACCTTCCGTCGACCACAAGCTTACAAACATTGCATTTCATTTCGTTGCAGTTGTGTTTCTTGGAATCGCCATCAACAAGATCCGTGTCAAAGACCTTGTTGCATTTGTTACATTTGAAATTCCTCTGACAAGCTGTTTTACCGTTGAATAATTTCACAGTATGTGCTCGAAAGCATTTCACGGTTAGAAACGTCATGTTACATTTCTCGCATACTAGCGTGCGATCGGTTTCACCAAAGCTATCGCGATCACAATCGGTCGATTGACAATCGCGACACATGTGGCAACACTCGTGATATCTGGGATCGCGATATGTTTCGTGACATTCGTCGCAAACAAATTTGGAGCACAGGAACGCCGATGGATTGGCAACCACGTCGTAATGACGGTCTGACAGATAGAGATAAATGGTATCAGAAGCCTGAGGACCGCTGTAGATTAACGCTTCTTCATATCGTCCTCTATAAATGACCAGTTTGTACTTTGGAAGTAGCACTTTTTGAAAGGAGTCATACTGTGAATGATCTACTTCTCCCTCAGGTACCCCTGCCAACCTGTGTAATTCCCGCGCCTCATTTCGGAGTCTTGTCGTGGTATTACGGTCATTTCTTGACCACAGTCTGTATCTCCTATCGTTTTCTTTTCGCAGTTTTGCAATGACAATTGCCTTTGCAAAGCATAGGTTATCTTCGTCCCTCGGCACTGTGATTATCGACTTCTTCTTGAGGGCCGCGAGACGCGATGGAAGGCCGTCGAATTTCGACGCCCGTCCACCGGCGGGATTCACCACATGATGGAATCTTATAGTGAATCCCGGACTGATGAAAAAGTCTTGGTTGCTATTCAACACTTGCTCGATTCGTTCTAGAATCAGTTCTACGTCAAAATCTCTTACCAGGGCCCAAGGGAAAGCGATCGGAACGTTGAGTTGTTCCGAAACTAATACGAGACGCATGTAATCGCGCTCTGAAGTGTTAGACACGAGTAAGGATTTCAGTTCATCGAGCGATGAGCGAATGTAGTCAATCATATCCCGTATGTTAGAAATACCTTTTGTGTTTGCTTTGAAGTCATACCACACTTCCCTCACCCCAAATCTCTTAGACATTCTTTGATCTATGAATTCCCAAGTGGGGGATGAGGGAAGTGAAGCTGAAATGTCCGAAAAAATGTCTTCTTCATTTTCTTCCACTGGAATGTGATTTTCTTTCGATTTTTTCTTTTTTGGGTTTCCCTCTTCATTTTTCTCGGAAGATCTCTTGACCCGTTTTTTACCCCTCTTTTTGACGTTCCCCCCTCTCTGATTCCCAATGCTTCCTGAACGTTTCCTATTTGAATTCTTTTTCGTTTCGGGAGAAGAAAAAATTTCCTCATCGCTCGAAGAAAAGTAATTCACCGGCGGTGGCGGTGCATCGCGAGGATTTCTTTTGTAATTCGTGCCAAGGCCTTGGTGATGAGACGGGCCCGGAATATCTTGGTTGGCAGGGACACTCGGGGAACTCCCGCTCCTACTACTATCTAAACCCACATCTCTCGAATGATTAGTATTGCGTTCACTTACCGAGGATGACTTTTCTCGACCCTTTGGAGTGGCTGGAGAATGGAGATGGCCTTGTAGTTCGGCAACGGCCTTGTCGACGGTTGTCTGTACTTGCGAGCTAGTTAACGAATTATACGCTGAACTCAACAAACTCTTTAACTGTGAAATGAAATTAGAGGTTCTCTGAGAATGAGACTGTGACTCTTGAGAAGACATGGTTCTCAGCTATAAGGGCAACGGTATGACCACAATCCCTCGAGTTGGCTCTCGAAACTGCTTAGTTGGTGGTGATTTCCCTATTTATAGGCAAAACTTCAAAGGAATGAAGGATTACGTTTCATAATGGATAGTACCTTCACATAATAAGGCTAGACGAAGTTGATGATGTTTGAAAGAAACAGTCTCGACGCATCAAAGGTCAAGTCCAGACACGTTGTGTTGTATGTAACGCTCACTGCCGGACAGTAGAAGGCGGTGTCCAAACTCTTTGAAAGCATTTGCACCTTCTTCGACGTATTCCCATTATGGATCTCTCTTAGTTGACGTTGAATCAGACGGTCTATTGACGGCTATCGTGACAATTTCAGCGTTGTTGGTAGCGTGCACGGTAGATAGCAGCGTTCAGGATCTTTGATATCATTTGCAGCTTTTTGAAATCGTCGACCGGTAGCGTTATGCCTTTTTTGGTTGGAAAATGCTTGCCTCCCAGTGTGAAAAATTCTCGGATATCAACGTAGACATTTTCCTTGAAGACTTTGACCGTAACGTATCTGATTTTCTTCGGCGTTGTGTTAATGGGGAATTTGCATACGTCGTAGCCATCACAATTTGTACCCATTTTGCTCGTGTTCCAGACACCTGCCTCGTCGGTTCCAGACGCTGTCTTGTCTTTGTCAATTTGTCCATTTCCAGACGCGTTGATTGTATTGCCATCTCCCCTAAAATCACGATCGCGACGTTGTTCTTGTTCCATTATCCCGACTGGTTCGGAGTTGGCCATAGTGTCTATTTGAAGTTCACCTCTGTTGGCTTCATTATCCATGCCTGGCAGTGCTGCCGTTGAACGAGTATCGTAGGCATTGCCGTAGTATGAGAACATGTTGACAGCTTTTCACGTAGCAATTCCTTCAGGGTATTCGAATGCTCCGTTCTTTTCGGAGCTGAGTTTTTATATCCCCATTCCGAAACTATTCTTAGTAACTGTACGTCGCTTTCCAAAGTTATGCGATGATGTCATACTTTTTAATATTTCTGTTGTCATTATGTATTTCTCCATTTTGTATACATTACCCTGTGATTGTGCAAGGATCGGTCAGAGAGCATGTCCGAACTCGTCACGGGCTCGAGTCCCATTTTTATGTATTTCTTTATTTTATACTGACTTTTGTCTTCGATTGCGCAAGCATTGCGCAAGCGTCGGTCAGAGGACACGCCCCCATTTTTATGTATTTCTTTGTTTTTTAAAGTTCTTTTGTTTTCGATCGGGCGAGCGTCGGTCAGAGGACAGGTCCGAACTTGTCGGAGTGACGTCATCAAACAAACAAATGTCATGAATACGATTGCAATCGTCATTATGACCATTTCGACCATTGCCTTCGAAAATATCTCTCGATGTGAGAACAAAAGAATATGATGAAACAATGATGCGGATTCTTAAAACAATAGCATATTTTTCATAATTCATTCTTCATATTTCATATCGATCCATAAATATTCATATTTCATAATCATCATTCATCGTTCATATCTATAATTCATATCTCATGAATATTCATCTTTCATTTTTCATATTTCATACATTCTTTTGTTCTTTCCAATTTCTATTGTTATGTAAATATCCATAATTCATATCTATTATCATAATTCATCGATTTATCATAATTCATATCATAATCCATCTTTTTATCATAAATCATATCATAATCCATATTTTTATCATAAATCATATCATAATCCATCTTTTTATCATAAATCATATCAAAATCCATATTTCATAATTCATAATTCTTTTGTCTTTTCATATTTCTTTTGTTCTAGAACAATAGAAATATGAATCATATTTTTATGACGCTATACGTACACCTATACTACTTATATTAGATGAGTTTGAGGTGACAAAAGTGATCTTAAGTATCAAAATTCAAAGCTATCAGAATCCGATTACGTCGCTCTCCTAAATAGTGGTTGGTGGTCCCGCTCGTACAGCCCTGTCGCGACGTACCATGTATAGCGACTGGGCTCTGTACAGTTATTATACTACGTGATTAAAATCACGCGAGTATTGCAGTAGTAAGCTAGAAGCCGCCCGACTGTCCATCTAAATACACTGTATTGTATAGCTCTGTATTGTCACATTGTCGGGCATCGTCACATGCCGAAGCGGATACAATAGCGACCACCGACAGACAGCCGCCTGTCAGCGAGTCGAGCAAAATACAGTCAAACTGTTGGAGTACGCCGAAGACGCGCAAGTACACTATAGTCTGGGTGCCAAAGGCTGAACCTTGTTTTACCGTCCACCGAATGTTTTTTGATGGTTTTACCCTATTTACGGGGCGCTGAATCCGAATCTGCATGATGCAACTCTTGCATCCTTGAGGGTTTTGAGATATTCAAGATGGCCACCAAAATGGCCGCCCAAACCGGAAATTTCCATGTATTTCCTTCTAAATGGTGAAAAATGGAAACAATTGATGGTTTTACCCTATTTCGAGGGTGCTAAATCTGAATCTGGCTGATGCGACTCTTGCATCCTTGAGGATATTAAGATATTCAAGATGGTCGCCTAAATGGCCGCCCAAACCCGGAAATTCCTATGTATTTCCTTCTAAATGGTGAGAAGTTCAAAACAATTGATGGTTCTAAGGTATTTCGAGGGTGCTGAATCCGAATCTGGCTGATGTGACTCTTGCATCCTTAAGGATTTTGAGATATTCAAGATGACCGCCAAAATGACCGCCAAAACCGAAAATTCCCCTGTATTTCCTTCTAAATGGTGAGAAATTGAAAACTGTTGATGGTTTTACCCTAGTTCGAGGGTGCTGGATCAGAATCTTGATAAAACTCTTGTATCCTTAAGAGTTTTGAGATAATAAAGATGGAAACCAAAATGACCGCCCAAAATGGAAACTCACATGTAGACCCCTTTTCCTTTTAAATGGTGTAAAATTGAAAACAAATTGATGGTTTTACCCTATTTTGAGTTTACTGAATTTGAAGCCGCAGGATACAGCTCTTGCATCCTTTATGGTTTGAGATGATAAAGATGGCCGCCAAAATGGCCCCAAATGGCCGTCAAAAACGGAAATTCCCATGTAGGCCCCTAATTCGTTCTAAATGTTGTAAATTTGAAAACATTGGTGGTTTTATCCTATTTTGAGGGTGCTGAATCCAAACCTGGTTGATACAATCCTTGTGTTTTGGGGGTTTTGAGAATTCCAAGATGACCGCCAAAATAACTGTCAATATTGAAATTTTTGAGACCCTATTCAGCACCCTTGACATTTTGTTGTTGCCGTTTTTGCATTCCTTAAGGTTTCAGATGCCCAAGATGACCGCTAAAATAATTGGCAGAAATTGAAATTCCAATGTTTATATTTTTTTTTTCTAAATGGTGAAAATTTGAAAATTGATGGTCTCACCCCATTTCGAGGGTGCTGAAGGTTTCGAGATGTTTACAAATGTCCTGTATAAACGAAAATTCCTTGATATTTTCTTATAAATTGTGAAATATTGTGCTATAACGTGAAGCGAGGAATTAAAAGCAATAATCCGTATTCTTGAATTCAACTCGGTTGAGCAAATTTGTCAAATCAGCCAACATTTAATGGCATCCAAAATGACTGTCACAATGGTATTGTAATATACTGAGATATTCGGATATGTCTCAAACGGAACTTTAACACGTAATGGAAACAAAAATGATATTGACGTCATACTGAAACGTACAAACACAAAGATGAGACTGAATTCTTTATGCACAATTGTTATAAAGTAATGCCTGTGGTAGCCAATAAGAGCTCCGCGGTCTGATGTGAAGTTAATCCTTTTTGGCTATAAGAGTAATATCAAATTATGGCCTGCTGGTATTTGGTGTTGAAATTTTTCTTGTATTCTTATGAGTCTCACCGCGTACTCTTATGAAACTTGTGGCATATTCTGATTACGTCACTAGAAATGGTTGCATCCATGACCACTATAGTAGATATCAATATAAGGGTAATGTCAAAAGCACTCTGCGTGATTATGATATTCGTAAGTACTGGACTATATCAACTATTACCTTATATGTTGTCGTTTGTTTGTTTGTTTTTACTGCGCTTTACCTGTGATTTTTCCATCCCCTCGTGTGTATATATGATATCGTCGCTCGGGCGACAAGACCCTGTATCTGAAATTTTAGTGAAAATGACTTTTTTTTGAATAAACAGTCAGATAATCAGTTAATGATGTCCTGTCCAAACCTTAGCTGTCTTACCCCAAAAATGAAGCTACCATGGCATGTCAAAGGAAAAGTTCATTTGTTATAGTGCTTTGGCTGCCACGTTTTTTCGCTTTTTGTTTTTGTTTTTGTTTTTCTCTCCTGAACATGTGACATTTTGTAGATACGAGGTTTGTCGCCCCATTTATTTAATTGTGATATTACATCATATTGAAAAAAAAAATTGAAGCAGAACTATAAAAATGTCCCACTCTTGTCTTCAACAATGTCATCAAAACCACCAATATAAACAAATTAACCAATGTGAGTGTTCATAGATGAAACGATTAAAACTGTTCATGGATTAAAACAGGTAATGCTGGGAATCTCAGTAAGCTTCTCTACGTCACTATCACTATATGATCGAGATGGGTATGTCTTGTCCACTGATTGTTAGTGTTCAAAACATATTCATGATATGTAGATGAAACAGTGTAATCTTTCAAACATTCAACCGAATCTGTAGTCTTGCAGGATTCATTCCTGGCACAGCTGTATCTTACAAACTCCAAGATATCCGGTAAAGCTGGTTTCACAGTACAGCAAGTTCAAACTGGGATGTACAATATGCGTTCGTTTATCAGCAGAGTATGGTTGGGTTTAGATTTTGCCATTGACGAAAACCTGAAATAGGGTAAAACCATCAATTGTTATCAATTTCTCACCATTCTGGCGAGCATTTTGGCGGCTATCTTGAATATCTCCAAACTCTCAAGGATGCAAGGGTGGTATCGTCCAGATTCGCATTCAGCACAGTGATCGAAATAGAGTAGAATCATCAATATAATTGTTCTCAATTGCGAAACATTAAATTTGGAATACGTGAAAATTTCCGGTTTTGGCGGCCATTTTGAAATCGGAATAGGATAGAACAATCAATTTGTCTCAATTTTGAACCACTGAAAATGAAATACGTGAGAATTTCTGGTTTTAATTGGCGGTCATTTCGGCAGCCACTTTGGCGGCCATCTTGAATATCTCAAACCCTCAAGGATGCAAGAGTTGCATCATCCAGATTCGGATTCAACACCATCGAAATAGGGTAAAACCATCAATTGTTTTCAATTTCTCACCAGTTAAAAGGAAATACTTAGGAATTTCCGACTTTGGCGGCCATTTTGGCGGCCATCATGAATATCTCAAAATCCTCAAGGATGCAAGACTTGCATCATCCAGATTCGGATTCAACACCATCGAAATAGGGTAAAACCATCAATTGTTTTCAATTTCTCACCATTGAGAATGAAATACGTGAGAATTTCCGGTTTTGGCGGCCATTTTGGTGGCCATCTTGAATATCTCAAAATCCTCAAGGATGCAGGAGTTGCATCATCCTGATTCGGATTCAGCACCCTCCAAACAGGGTAAAACCATCAATTGTTTTCAATTTCTCACCATTTGGAAGGAAATACATCGGAATTTCTAGTTTTAATTGGCGGTCATTTTCGGCGACCACTTTGGCGGCCATCTTGAATATCTCAAAACCTTCAAGGATGCAAGGGTGGTATCGTCCAGATTCGCATTCAGCACAGTGATCGAAATAGAGTAGAATCATCAATATAATTGTTCTCAATTGCGAAACATTAAAATTGGAATACGTGGAAATTTCCGGTTTTGGCGGCCATTTTGTAATCGGAATAGGATAGAACCATCAATTTTCCTCAATTTTGAACCACTGAGAATGAAATACGTGAGAATTTCCTGTTTTGGCGGCCATTTTGGCGGCCATTTTAGCGGCCATCTTGAATATCTCAAAATCCTCAAGGATGTAGGAGATGCATCATCCAGATTCGGATTCAGCACCCTCCAAACAGGGTAAAATCATCAATTGTTTTCAATTTCTTGCCATTTAGAAGGAAATACATCGGAATTTCTGGTTTTAATTGGCGGTCATTTCGGTGGCCACTTTGGCGGCCATCTCGAATATCTCAAAACCCTCAAGGATGCAAGAGTTGCATCATCCAGATTCGGATTCAACACCATCGAAATAGGGTAAAACCATCAATTGTTTTCAATTTCTCACCAGTTAAAAGGAAATACTTAGGAATTTCCGGTTTTGGCGGCCATTTTGGCGGCCATCATGAATATCTCAAAATCCTCAAGGATGCAAGACTTGCATCATCCAGATTTGGATTCAGCACCCTCAAAATAGAGTAAAACCATCAATTGTTTTCAATTTCTCACCATTGAGAATGAAATACGTGAGAATTTCCGGTTTTGGCGGCCATTTTGGTGGCCATCTTGAATATCTCAAAATCCTCAAGGATGCAGGAGTTACATCATCCTGATTCGGATTCAGCATTCTCCAAACAGGGTAAAACCATCAATTGTTTTCAATTTCTCACCATTTGGAAGAAATACATCGGAATTTCTAGTTTTAATTGGCGGTCATTTCGGCGGCCACTTTGGCGGCCATCTTGAATATCTCAAAACCTTCAAGGACACAAGAGTTGCATCATCCACATTCGGATTCAGCACCATCGAAATAGGGCAAAACCATCAATTGTTTTCAATTTCTCACCATTTGAAAGGGAATATATAGGAATTTCCGGTTTGGGCGGCCATTTTGGCGGCCATCTTGAATATTTCAAAATCCTCAAGGATGCAAGACTTGCATCATCCAGATTCGGATTCAGCACCCTCGAAATAGGGCAAAACCATCAAAAAATATTGGGTGGACGGTAAAACAAGGTTAGGCCCAAAAAGTGGCTTCGGCACCCAGACTACTACTTTTACGTGGACTCGCACGCTGCTGTGCGGTGAGCTATGGTAGTGGTGTGTGCGTGATAATGAGTTCTGCTCGCTAGCTGAGAGCTGGGTAGTGTAATCCAATGGCATGTAAAGGTCGTAGAGGGAGGTAGATAGGTATTACCCACCGAACTAAAACATACTATATGTTTTAGTTCGGTGGTATTACCAGAGCGGGTTGATAGATAGAGTTGGGACACTGGGGTGCAAAGGTCACGTCAAATAGTTCCCCCTGGGCCCCGTCTTACAAAGCCTTCAAATCGATCACAAGTCCCAAAATCAATCGCAACTTGCATTGAAGCTCACATTAAACTTGCGATTGATTTCTATCACAAGTCTTTATAAGAAAGGCCCCTGGTCGTCGATGTCGACGAATTATTTCTACAGGGTTTTCACATATAGGCGCGCAGTACCCGGACCCTGCGGCAGTGTGAGATACCATTGTTGCTTGCGACGGGAGTGTGACTTGTTGACAAAAATGTCCTGTTTTTACGGCAGTCATGTAAACTTAATGAAGTAGAGAAAGGAGTACTTACTGTCGAAGTCAAGGAAACGGATGCAAACAACTGGAAAGGATGAAATATTTTCAGAGTTGTTTTAACGCTCCTGGATGATGTTGATGGGCGAACGTCAAAATGTAAGGACGGAAAAATTCATTCATTCATTCGTTTATTTCATTCTTCGGATAAAAAGATTGGAAAAATAACAATCATGCATATATACACAATATGTACAGGTTAAAATGGTAAAAATTACTATCAGCGAACGAATACAATAGAACAAACGGAGTGCATTATAATAAAGAAAAATGAAATAGGATGTATCAGTAAAAGCCTAGGAGGCTTGACAGGTAGATACACCCATAACGTATGACATAGAAATAGCTACAGTATACAGCACAGAATAACTCAATGTATGTTCGCGCGTGAGCGAGTGTGTGAATGTGAGTGAATATAAGTTGTTGCGTTAAACATAAAACGACAAAGATGAATCTTATACTTAATTTTAAATGAGTTCAGAAATTGAATATTGCGTAGCGATGGAGGCAGAGAATTCCACATATTAGGTCCAGTATACCGAATCGATTTACACAGGGAATGGGAAGTTACTCTAGATTTGTGGAAGAGTTGTCTATTTCTAGTATCATTATTGTGTACATCCAGATTCAAAGAAAACATTTCCATCAGATACTCAGATACTCAGGTAATGTATTAGAAAAATAACGATGCATAATCATACAAGTACTTAATCTATTAATCTATTAATATCATAAATACTGTATGTAGAGTGTTCAAACTACAAAATAAAGGCATAGATGGAGCATAAAATTTGGCATTTGAACAGATACGCAGAGCCCGTTTTTGAAGACGGTGCAGTTTGCAGAGTTTGGACGGGAATGCAGTGGCCCACACAGTGTTGCAATACATAATAATATTATGTATTATATATTATATGAAAGAATAAATGCATTGTACATCATGAACAAAATACGAAGGGGGACAAAATGCCTTATATGTTGAAGTATACCAATGATCCTGGATACCTTCGAACTGACATGATTAATATGAAAATCCCAGGCAAAATGTTGATCTAATGTCACTCCAAGTATGTTACTACCGAGCAGTGTTCAATTTCAGTGTCATTTATATACAATGATATGTTGTCATAATTTTCACTCAAGTTTTGCGAATAACGAAATACGACATATATTGTTTTGAGAACATTCAATGATAACTTATTATAGAGAAGCCAAGTATAAACTAAATTCAAATTTTCATTTATGGAATCAATCAAAACTGAAAAATCAGAATGGGATGCTACTAAAGTAGTGTCATCTGCAAATAATAAGAATTGAAAAAACGGTGCACATTTTACAATATCATTAATATATATCAAAAACAGAAGGGGTCCTAATATGGACCCCTGGGGAACACCGCATAATAATGAGTTGCTATTAGAACAGTAAGTATTGTATAAAGTATATTGTTTTCGCCCAGTTAAATAACTATGAAACCACTGGTATGGTATATACCACGAACCCCGTAGTATTGCAATTTGGATAGTAAAACTGAATGGGAAAGGGTGTCGAAGGCCTTCGATAAATCCATAAATATTGCAATTGCATGCTTATTTCTATCGATAAGATTCAATACCCAATCATATAAATCAATTATAGCAAACTCAGTAGAATAATGAGAACGGAAACCATATTGATTAGAACAAAGAATATCATTCTGATTAAGAAAAGTGTAAAGCCTATCAAATGCTATTCTCTCCAATATTTTTGCAAAAACCGGAAGTACTGATATAGGTCTGTAGTTATTGCAATCATTCTTGTCCCCTTTCTTAAACACAGGGATAACTTTGGCAGTTTTCATACTGGATGGAAATACGCCGGTTTCGAGAGATAAATTACATATATGTACAATTGGGTTAATGATAAATATGATAACTGATTTTACAATGGAAGCGGGTATGTTATCAAAGCCAGCACTCTTGTTACCATCAATTTTGTGAACAATATCATATATTTCTGATTCAGAAACCGGTTTAAAAAAGAAAGAACGTTCGAAATTACCAGAGAGAAAATCAGAAAAACTCATAGACGTATCTGATGTATCAATCGAACGAGACAAATTTGGACCAACATCCACAAAATGTTCATTAAAAATATTTGCTATTAAAACTTGATCACATATAACATCATTTCCTTGTACTAAAATTTCAGGCAGATTACTATCAGTTTTTCCCAGAGTCCGGTTAATAAATTTCCACATACGTTTTGAATCAAATTTAGTCTTATGAAACTCATCATAGTCATATTTTCTTTTAGCATGTCGAATAACAGAGTTCAATCTATTACGATATTGCTTATAAAATGATTCATTACTGTTGTTTGGGTTCAGTTTGTACAATTTAAATAATCTGTTTTTATTCTTGATTGACTTCAATATTGCACGTGTGATCCAGGGCTTTTTAATCCTTTTATCAACAGAACCCCCTTTTCTAAGCGGCAAATGTTCATTCAATATAAACAGAAAACGGTCCAAAAATAACTCATAGGCAAGATTGGCGTCGGTCAGCTCAAGGATATCTGACCAGTCAGCTTTCGATAAATCGCCCATCAGTGATGATAATGACAAAGGTGTTATTTTCCGTGATAATACACTATGCTTTTTACCATTTGGACTCAACGTAGCTAAAGAAGAAACAGAAAAAAACTGGATAATGGTCGCTCAAATCAGAGAGTAAAATACCAGAAATGAAATGATGGTCAGAAGAATTGGTAAAAATATTGTCTATAAGAGTAGCTGAATTAGAACATACACGGGTCGGTTTACATATCAGGGGGGAATACCCCATTGAGAAAAGCATATCAACGTAATTCTGAATGACACTGTTTTGGTCATACTGTATCAAATCAAGACTCAAATCTCCCATAATAAAACACACTTTCGACATTGCATTCAATGTATTCAAAACTAGATCAAAGGATTTTATGAAATCACCGACATTTGAAGAAGGTTTACGATAATACTATTCCAATTATTATCTTGTTCTTAATTGCATCCGTGGTTTCAGTGAAAAGAGATTCTACGCCATCAATAGACTATTCTACATCTTGTAAAGTTTGAACAGACAAATTTTCTCTCACATATAATCTCCGCCTCGGCCTTCAATACGATTAGCTTGGAACATGTTATAACCCTGTAAAGAAAAATGATTTGATGTATTGCTCATCCATGTCTCAGTTACTCCTATAACAGAAAAGGGGAACTTAAGAACCTGTAAATCTTCACAAAGTTTATCAAAATTCTAATTCAAACTTCTAGCATTATAATGGATCAAGCTAAGCTTATTCGTCGACGCATTAATAGATACTGAATCACGAAACTGTTCAAAATCATAATAATTGCAATCAGAGGTGTAATTTTGAGAATAGGAATTCTCATCGTCATCAGAATTGACCGAAAAATCAGTGCCTAGATACTCACAGAAAGACGCCATTAGAAGACAGGGATAATGAAGCTTTATTGATTATTCACAAAGTGTCGATGTCGCGGAGAGAAGTGATCAATTTCTTGGTTCCGTTTTTTGTTATTGTGAAGATTCAGATGACCATGTTTGCGTATAGTGTTCACGTGAGAGAGTGCTTTGTAGTACAGTTCCTGCCTTTCAGATGTCAAGTCTTCGCGGATGACAATTCCTGTCCCCTTCAATCGCGACTTGGCAGCATACATCCGGTTACGAGCGTTGTATCTCGCAAATTTGACTAGGAGTGGTCTGGGTTTTGCAGGTGACTGATGGTTGGTAGATCGATCGCCGGAGCGCGGCTTGGAGGTGATCCTATGGCTTCTGTCTAGGTCCCGAACATCCAGGTCGACACCGATCTTGGTGGCAAGAGCGAGGATGGCATCATCCGTATTCTCCTTTGGAGATTCTGGGAGGCAGTATACCGTACTCGTAGACACTGACGACATGAATACTGTTCCTGTTTCTCCAGCTCTGATTCCAAGTATTTGATCTTCTTCTGGAGTTTCTCCGATAATGAAGCAATTTCACTAATCTTTTCGTCCCTTTGCTTCAATTCTAGCTGAAACGAAGCGTGAAGTTCGTCCCCAAGTTACTCGTAGACAGCTGTGTAAACGGCGTCAACTATTTCCTTGATGACAGATTCTGAACAAAGGGCTTTCATCACTTGCTCGGAAATGAGCTCTTTCATGTCGGCGGTCTTGACATTGTCCGTGCTCGCATTCGCATTCGCACTTTCACTTGTATCGGCAGCACAATTTGCATTTGAATGAGGAGTAGTGCTTGAGTGCCCAGCAGCAGTAGAGACATCTCTGCCGGTACAACCTAGACTGGAATGCCCAGCCAGGTCGGGGGAGTCCTCGGGGGAATCTTCGTCGATGGTTTCAACATGGTGACCAGATTTTTCTTCTTCAGTCTCGTTCTCGACGACGACATGGTTGGAGACAATTTGGACTTACTCCTGACGTGGCTTGTAATATATGGAAACTTGCAGTTTGTACATTGCAAGTCAAACAGAGTCGAAACGCAGATACAGTAAACCAGTCACGGTAGAGACACACGGTGCTAACACACAGCCGCCATTGATACCAAAATCATGTAGTCTTACTCCTTTACAATGTTGTTGTTGTAATTCATAATCCCGGGTTGTGGGTCTTTATTGATGTTATGACGACGAGGGGAAGCTATTTTGCATTCTCGCGCAAAACCCATGCGTGGAGCGCGTAACTCTACTTTGCGCGAGCCACGGAGCAAAATAACAATGAATGCATTGTTTGCGTCATAATAGGGTACGCGGTTTTCTACGGTCTTATCGACATCATACAACCAGGGGAAACTATTTTGAGGGATTGACCAATCAACTTCCGGTGTCGCAACTCTACACTCTTAGAAAAAAAAAAAAAAGGTTCTTTTGAGCACCATTAAAATTTAATGGTTCTCAGCACTGTCACAATAGCGACACCCTTTTTGGTGCTCGTGAGAACCCTTTTTAAATGGTGCTTGTCGGCACCTTTTGCAAAAGGTGCCCATTAGAACCTTTTTCCCGATGAAATGGTGCTCCTTTTTGACTAGAGATGGGCACATTTTTGACTCTTCAAAAGGTGCTCATGAGAACCATTTCATTGGAAAAGGTTCTAATGCGCACCAATGTTAAAAGGTGCTGACAGGCACCATTTAAAAAGGTTCTCACAGGCTCCAAAAAGGTGTCGCTATTGTGACAGTGCTGAGAACCATTTAATGGTGCTCGAAAGAACCCTTTTTTTTTCTTAGAATGTACAGTAAGATGTGAATTGATATCTGTGTATTTTTGGTGTGTTTCACACGCAGTGCTGGTAAGGTGCTTCACTGGCACCATTCTTAAAGGTACATTTGTACCTATCTGCATTGAAAATGTGCATCACAAACTCATTTGAAATGAAATGAATTGAATTGAATTTCATCTCATCAGTCAAACATTATACGTACAAAACATACATATGAGCAATACATGAGCATGTCATACATTATCGTTGATACTGGGAAAAAAAAGCAAGGATAACACACCCATGCACACACAGTTTCACAAGCATGAATACATGTACATGTACATGAAATTCACCAATATTTTTTTCAAATATTACTCAAAAACTGAAAACCATAGAAATTTGCTCTTTTACAAATTAGCAGAAATGTATTTATTCACCTTAACTTTACAATCTAAAGGTGAGGGTTGTACTTGTCATGTTATAATCTGTGTCAAATATTCTTAACAAAATATTTTCATTTGCTCACTAATTTTTTTTTCCACAATATTTGTCATTTGTGTACCGAACAGTTCTTGAAACACCATCACACATCTCTGTACAGATGATATGAAATAGCAAGAGGTGCATCATGCTTTTGAAATACATAACAAAATTTCTAATTCTCTGTGATATAATTCCTGCATGGAGGAGATACAGTAATTGTGTCAGTCTTCAGATATGCAGAAGTCAAGTACATTACTTAAGTAGTATGAGGAACTTTTTCCTCATATTTGCTAGTTTGTTTGGTGTTAGGTTGTTGTTGTTTTTATTTCTTTCAAAGCATATTTGTCCTAAAAGCAACTACAAAGGGCAGGAAAACAGTTCCATTAAACAGGACCTTTGGTATTGTCACAGAAAACATACATTATATTGCTGAGATGATATTTGGAAGAGGATAAGCTTTACACGTCTTCACTTCACTTCACATTTATAACGTCGAGTACTTGAATTAACTTATCTTTGTTTGTATACGAGTGACTTTTCTTGTTCTGCAATTTGAAAGCACCATAGACACATCTATACAACTGCAAATACAAGAAGAGTATAAATTCAGGTTAATCATGACCTCTGACAATCTACAGCATGTCCTACGAAAAAACAAAAACAAAAACCCACACACACAAAAGAACACATTGTTTTATAATGTGAAGGATACTAAGAATCCCAAGGGGAAAAGAGCTGGGATACCACACCCACAGTTTCACAAGCATGTATCTATCAACCCGCTCTGGGTATTACAGTTTCGAAATTTTGGCCGTTAGCAATCATCCCGTCACTGACCAGGCACACTCACCTAAAAACATTGAACTGCACATTACTTGAATACTCTCTAAAAAAAATCGAGTGAAAATTTTCACTCTAAAAAGAGTGAATACAAAAAAGAGTGAATTTCGAGTGAAATTGGAGTGAATTTTGAGTGAAAATGCTCATTTTCACTCATTTTGGAGTGACGTCAAGGATCACTCGAAGATTTTGGAGTGATCCCTGACGTCACTCCAAAATGAGTGAAAATGAACATTTTCACTCAAAATTCACTCCAACTTCACTCGAAATTCACTCTTTTTTGTATTCACTCTTTTTAGAGTGAAAATTTTCACTCGATTTTTTTTAGAGAGTATGAGACCATACTGACGCCAATAATTTTCACATAACAATAGATACATAATGTACTCTTAAATGAATCCCAAAAGGACCGGGACAATCTTCCCCCTAGCATTCCCACTGATCAGTTAGTAGTCTTCCCCTTTAAGTGGCATTTATATTGTGGCTTTCACACATCAGTCAGGTCGGGTTTTGAAAGGCGTCGGAGAAGAGATTTCTTTCACCCCCTCCCCTTTCTCTGTCTCTTCTTCTTCTTCTTCTTCTTCTTAACATTCCATCTGGAACCAAACTAAGACACAATAGGAAGAAAGGAGGGTGCACCATATTGCTCTATTAGTCCTTGTAGAGTGAGCCTCTTCCCCCCCCCCCTCTCTTTTAAGCTGACATTGTGTGGTCATTCAATTTTTGATCGAGGGTCTTAAGGAAATCCATTCAAAACGCCCTTAGGTGGGCCGAGCACCTAGAAGACACCGCTTTTAATCGTTCTTTTTGTCACTCACAAGTGCTTTCCCAAAATACCACTTTGAAATAGTTCGTCTACCAGAAAATGCTTACACCCCGCCTAAAAGAGATAGTTCCCTCACTCTGTACGTAAACTCTCTTGTGCAAATGTTAATGTCCATTTAGATCTACACCTGAGGCTCTGCGGATAACTAAATGACTAGTGGAAACGGGTCTTCTCTCAAGCGATGGCGCAACTCCGTGCTCCTAGTCCTTTTCATGTTCGCCATCAGGTTCATCGAGATCGGCGTTATCAAGAGCTTCGGCGTGCTCGTGGACGACCTGGTGATTCAACTGGACTCCAACTACGCGACCATTGGAATCATAATCGCGACTTATCACGGTGTGGTTTACTTTTTAGGTGAGTTTCATCATTCCCATTCAGGAACTCGTGGCGTTAAAATACCAGAGCATTTTTAAGAAGTTTATTTGAAGTTGACGAAAGTATAGAGCACAGGTACTTGAGTTCTGTATAGTGTTGTACCAAGTTTATACAACGCCGTGATCTAGTATATGCGTGTAAGACTTATAGTGTGTATATCGACGAAGAATGTATTTAACGGAGGTTACTAATATAGAACATTATGGATAACGTTTTGAATATTTCTCCAGAATTCTACTGAGATTGTCAATGATGTCACATTCCATTAAAATCGCTGTGATATTTTCATACAAATACAACATAGGGTGGTTTAATCTAGAGCTCGCTGAAATCAAACCAACAGTGTCGGGAAATATTCGTGAAATATGAAAAGGAACGATTGAATTATGCAATTGTTAAGTTGAACATTTTCAGCTCCTATATCCACATGTCTCAGATGCTCTCCCATATAGTATAGGTTTTCCCGGTCAATTTCATACTTTTGTCATTCAAGTTCCTATTCCGAGCATTCGATTTCACGCATTCCACGCTCGCAGCACTGAATCAGCAATCAAATTCAAAATCCGGTCATTCGAATTCACTATCCGAGCATTCAAATTCACGATCGGAGCATTCAAATTTAAGAGAGGAGCACGCATTCCATCAATGAGCATTCAAATTCATGTCAAGCTGGCGACGGAATGTCGTCGGTCATTCAAATTCGTGAACAGGCAACCATGTTCCATATAACTGCATTCAATTTAGAAGAAGTCCTGAATTTAGTTAATTTGGGGCCGTGCATGCATGTGTTTCTCATTTGGCTTTGAATATATTGGGATCTATGATGATTATCTATTTTGCAGTAGAGGTCCACCTGTTAACTGACAATTTTGAACTCGCGCTAAGCAAATAGGAATATACAGGCACATGTCCCTCGGATTGGACATAAAATGGAGGTCCCACGTGTAAGAGACTCACAACTCATGCACAATAAAAGATCCCACTTCATTTTTTATTCATCGCAAAGAGCAGAACATCTAACTGGACCCCATATGGAAGACCAGCTTATGCTGCTATGAATATGGGTTATCCAGCCATCCTCTTTGATAGAAAATGAAACAAACGAACAAAAATTAGGCACTGTATAGGCCTGCGGACGAGCATAATACGGAGGGTTGGTTGACACTCGAGGAAAAAACCCCCCACAATTTTGACTATATTGAAACTGATACATGAACATTTTGTACGTGCTGTATGTTGTGTATTGCTGTCTTACTGATTTACTTTTGCGGGACTATGTGAGATCATTGTGTGTCAGTTTGTCTTAAATTGATGAATTGTCATTATGTGGTTGGTGTTGGGGCGTTGTCAGCATGCAGTATCATCAAGGAATATGATTACTACTCGTTGTGTTGTTTTTATGCACTGCTAATTGGACATTGCAATGTGAAATTTATTGAGATGAAACACAAAGAATACATGAACAGAGAACAATGTAGAACATGTAAAAAATCCTAAATACACTATATTTATGCAAGCATTCATTGGTTGTGTTGGCCCTTTTCCTTTCTTAAAAGTCTACTCCATTTTCCTCGTTAAATTGATTGCACGAAGTAGGAACTTGATCGCCTAAAAATGAATTTGAACGCTCCAAATAAGCTCATTGGGACTATCACGTGACTATTGCATGACTTTGAATGCACGAGTAGGAAAGTGGGTGCTCACATTTTGAAATTGAATGCCCAATCGTGAATTTGATTTCACGAAAACGAAATAGAATGCTCATTAATGAAATTGATCGCTAGGATTCTGAATTTGAATGCCAGAATATTTTCGCGTGCGTGCGCTGCGTGAATTTGATTGCACATTAATGAATTTGAGTGACATATAAGTATGAAATTGACCGGGAAAACCTATACAATGTTGTCATTCACAGTACCCACGGTAACATAGCAATCAGGTGAGGTGATGACATCGCTTACGTCGCTCAAATTTTTTTGAACATGGTGTTTTGTGGACGAAGATCGATCATTCACATTCAAATTGATGTTTTAGAGGTGGTGAAATTTAGTAATGATGAATTTGAAAAAGGGGATGGGTAATGGTGATAGCTGATAAACCGTTGACAAATCATACCCCTGTAGGTGTTACATGTACTGTATATTACAATTGTATGGCCAAATAAATGAATAAACTAATATGATAATAATAATAATAATAACAATAATAATGATAATAATAATGGAATTGATAATAATAATATAGGTTTTCCGGTCAATTTCATACTTTGGTCATTCAAATTCATATATCGTGCATTCAAATTCACACAGCGCACGCACGCGGAAATATTCGGGCATTCAAATTCAGAATCCGAGCGATCAATATCATTTATGGGCGTTCTATTTCGTTTCTGTGAAATCAAATTCACGATTGGGCGTTCAATTTCTAAATGCGAGCATTGCATTTCTTACTCGTGCATTCAAATTCACGCGATAGTCATGTAATAGTCCCGATGAGCTTGTTTGGAGCGTTCAATTTCATTTTCAGGCGATCAAGTTCCAACTTCGTGCGATCAATTTAACGAGGAAAATGTAGTAGACTTTTTTTTTAAAGAAAGGAGAAATGGCATACACAACCATTGAATGCTTGCATGATAGTGTAGTTATTATTGTTTAAAGGTTCTACATTGTTCTCTGTTCATGAATTCTTTGCTTTTCATCTAAAAAATCTAAATTGTAAGGTCCAATCAGCAGTGCATCCAAACAACACAACGACGATCTAATCATATTTCTTGATGATACTGCATGCATGTTGACAATGCCCAAACACTAACCACATGATAGTAATGCATCAATTTAAAGACAAACTGACACACAATGACCTCACACAGTCCCGCAAAAGTAAACCAATAGGATAGCAATAAACAACAAAGTAGACGTATACAATGTTCATGTTATCAGTTTCAATGTAGGCCTAGTCGAAATTGCTTTTTTCTGGAGGTGTCAACCAACCTTCCGTATCATGCTCGTCTGTAGGCATATACATATATGTAGTGCCTAATGCTTGTTTGTTTGTTTGTTTGTTTTTTGTTTGATTTTCCATCTAAAAAGAGGGTTGCAATAGCTGGTCTTTCATGGGGTCCAGATGGATATTAGGTGGGACCACTTTACCGGGTTAAACACTCTGCTCTTTGCAATGAATAAATGAAGTTGGATCTTTTGCGTGCGTGAGTTGTGACTCTGTCACACATGGGACCTCCATTTTACGTCCAATCAGAGGGACATGTGCCTGCATATTCCTTTTCGTGAAACCCGAGTTCATATTTGTCAATGAACAGGTGGACCTTTACTGCAAAATGAATAATATTCATCATAAATCTCGATATGTTCAAAGCTAAATAAAAAGACACACATACACGACCCTGAACTAACTAAATTCCGGCCTTCTTTTAAATTGAATGCAGCTATTTGGAATGGTTGCCTATTCACGAATTTGAATGACCAACGAGATTCCGTCGCCAGCTTGACATGAATTTGAATGCTCATTGCTGAAATGCGTGCTCCGATAGTGAATTTGAATGCTCCGACAGTGAATTTGAATGCTCCGATAGTGAATTTGAATGCTACGAAAGTGAATTTGATTGCTCCGACAGTGAATTCGAATGCTTCGATAGTGAATTCGAATGACCGGATTTTGAATTTGATTGCTGATTCAGTGCTGCGAGCGCCGAATGCGTGAAATTGAATGCTCGGAATAGGAACTTGAATGACAAAAGCATGAAATTGACCGGGAAAACCTACAGTAATAGTAATAATAATAATGATAATAGTAATAATGATAAGAAGAAGAAGAAGAAGAAGAAGAAGAAGAAGAAGAAGAAGAAAATTTTATTCTATACATGAAAGCAATTATGAGAGCTGTAACTCGATGGCAGCTTGTCCGTCGCTTCGTTTGATTTTTATATCATAATCTGTGACTTTAAAGATCCCTTTCTTTAAAAATGCCGGGAATTTCATATATCATTGTTAGTCCACTTTCACTGAACCTAATTCTTGTTCACTTTTCTCTTTATCAAAGCCGTCATGAAAACAGAATGAAATCTTCCCTTCGAAGTGACCCACAAAGTTAAATCTTTTCCAGAGAGAGATATTCTTTTTTTTTTGTCGTGAGAACTTTTCTATTTGTCATTACTTCTATTGTTTTTACTCGTTTACACCTCTGTTTTAATTTCTTTCCTCTCCTAACCTAGCCCCAATAATCCTCCCTGCAATGAAGCATATTTCGAGGAAGGCTGTGACTGTGATATGTGTATTGGGCGCTACTAGTCTGTGTCTAGCCTCACTGTCCACCAACGTAGCCCAACTGGCGATAGCCCTTGTGACCGCAGGTAAAATTGCTAGATTCTGTATAGTAAAGTGTGACTATGCACAATGATGATGGTAACGATGTTGTTTGTTCGTTTGTTTTTTATTTTCCATCTGGGAAGGTGGCTGGATAGCCTACAGTATATTCAGCTTCCCTTTAAAGCTGGCCTCCGTCTCTGGTGTTGTGAGTACTTAAATGCCCTGTTTACCTTTGGGAGCAGTGATTTAAAACATGTTCAAGATATCACTTTTGATGCATATGTATAGATCAGTCGTATCACAAAACACACTACCACATGACATTTTTGTAAAAAAAACCTAAAATATGGGGAGATACTACTATCTTTCTCATTAAACCATATCTGTAGACGGTTTAGTCTGGGAACATTTTTATTATAACTGTTGTTCACATTTTGTGTATTTAACAATACTTAATATCGATTATACTGGGTCAAATTTTTTTACATTGGTTGTTTCTATCCCTAACTCACATTTTAGAACTATTTTGAAGCACTAATACTGGGTTTTTGTTTCATCTGAAATGGCAAATTATGCCTTTTTAACTGGGGAGTGGACATCTTCACCGGGTCATGCAACTCGCTCTTTGAGATGAATGAAGCGGGATTTTTTTTTGCTTGTATGTATGATGGCTTGTCACTGTGTTACACTCGGGATCTCCATTTTATGTTCCATCCGAGGGGTTTTTTTTCTGCTTCTCCAAGTGGGGACGACGTGATCATGCACAACATTTACTCGGGTTCGAACCCGCACCTGATCTAGAGCCATGCGATTGAAAGGTCGATGCGCTACCGACTAAACCACCTCGCCACAATTTCCAAAGCACAGAAACCGTTTAGATGCATTCTACTGCTGTGAATAGTCCCTGAAGTGCTTGAATTCCAATTACCACATAGTATTACTTACAGTCCAAACAACATGTTTACGCTAAATTTCCCCCACACTGCCCGAAATTGGAAGTCTGTCAGAGGCTGTGAAAAATTGGTAAGAGATTTGATTACAAAATTACAATATGTTATATTGCTTGGCTTATGTCATCGATCTCTTTTCGTTTTCTGTCCTTCGAAAGTCTCCAGAAACATTAATTCATCAAACAGAATAATTGATGTACTCAGTATACAATGGTAAACTGGAAAAGACAAACCTTTTGTCCATATCATTCCCTTGTTTCTGTCTATTTCGCAGGTGTCGCAAATGCAGTGATATTCATGGCATGCGTGATGCTGTTTAACCAGCGAGTGTCTGAGGCGTTCGCGTTCCTATTCGGGCTCTCGGAAACCGGGAACTCTGTCGGGATGATGATCTTGCCTCTCCTGACCGAATTCTTCCGCGAGGTGTACGGTTGGAGGGGAGCGATTCTTCTCCTCGGCGGCATCTCCATGCAGATCGCTGGCCTGCTGGAAATTGCTACCATGGTTACGAGGGACAGCTTGGTTTCCGATGACCCGCAAGCAGACTCGGTAGACAGCGAGTCCGGCAGCGGGGCGGACAAGGCAGTGGAGGGGAACAACTCGGGCGGTTCCGTAAGCGGCGATGAACATCAACAGAAGCAGGCATCTACATCTCTAGACCATGGTCCTTGCGAGAGTTGTTACAAATACGGACATCGTCTCTGGACCTTTTTGGACCTGTCTGTCGTCATAGATGAACCCTTTTTGATTCCGTACATTCTGTACTCCATCTTATCGGGGATCGTTAACGTTGCATGGCTCATTTTCCTTATTCCTCATGGACAGGCGAGGGGATTTCCCCTTTCCAAGGCGGTCTACCTGGCGTCATTCGGGGGCATCGGGAACATGCTTGGGCGCATCTTGCAGGGACCAATCGTCGACATGGGATGGCTGTCGTCCGTCGATCTCATTGTGATCTGCGTCTGCGTGAACAGCATCGTGTTCTTCCTCGACCCGCTCCTTCAGGCTTTCTGGCTCCTCGGAGGAGCTGCCTTCCTGGGCGGTCTGACCATCGGTGCCAGAATAACACTTGACTTTATCGTCTTGAAACAGTTTGCGCCTCCAAGCAGATTTTACGCAGCCTACGGCCTTACCTGCCTGTGTTATGGTATCGGAGAAAGTCTTGGAGGCATTTTAGCAGGTATGGCATCGATGAATACCAATTCATAGTAATTGTGCCTGTGTGTGTGTGTGTGTGTGTGTGTGTGTGTGCGTGTGTGTGTGTGTGTGTGTGTTTACGTTACTTAAGTCCGCTTTTACTTCCACTGATCGCTTCAAAGATCATCAGGATCATTATGGATCGTAATCTTGGGAGTTCCCGTGTGCGATTTCGCTGTTTTCCTCTCAATGCCGGTGTGGATACGATCCCAACTAGGTGTCAACAAGGGCAATGTATGGCGTCTGCACGGACAAGTCCGGTATCTACACGTTCTATGACATTCTCTCTTCAAAATGTCACTATAGTGTGTCCGTTACAAGACAATTACTCTGAAATGTTCGTCCGTATTGGCAAAAGACATGGAATTTCAGTCCCGGATGGATCCGATGCTATTAATGCGGAGATCCCGATGTCTTCACGGAGTGTTTCGAAATGAATACGAAGACTACACGGAGAACACGGTGCCTTCAAGGAAGAGTAAGGACTGATTTTCATCTGTGAAGTCCGGGATGAAAACAAAAATAAGCAAGGTGCTTTTTTTTTCTCACAAGGATCATGCCGGATGAATTCATGGTGTCTACACGGTATAAATGGCGAAAAGAGCACGGGTGATCCCGGAACGACGATCCGTGATGATACGCGATGCGATCCGTGAAAGTGGGAAAGGGGCTTTATCGACCAAATCCAAACACGGCTAAACGCGGCCACGGCAGTCACATTTCAGGCCAACGTGAACGAGACGGAATGGACGTGAGACAATGTGGTGGGACGGGATAGGCAAACGTGTTAGGACGTGATTGCCATGGATGCCGTGTCAGATTTTTAAACTGTCAAAATATTGCAACTTCAGTCCCGGTGCTAATGAGAACACTTGCAGGCTGTAATAACACGGGATGAACGCAATAAAACGCGACGGCACGCGATATGCCTTTAAAGGGGAAGGCTAGTAACTGATTAGAGGGAATCAGTGGAAATGCTGGGAGATGATTGTTCCAATCCTTATGGGATTCATTCAAGAGTACATTATATATCTATTGTTGTGTTAAAATTATTTGCTTCAGAATGGTCTCATATTCAAGTAATGTGCAGTTTGATGTTTTCAGGTTAGCATGCCTGGTCAGTGACAGGGCATTAAGCTGCACATTACTTGAATATGAGACCGTTCTGAAGCAAATAATTTTCACACAACAATAGATATATAATGTACTCTAAAATGAATCCCACAAGAATAGGAACAATCATCCCCCATCATTCGCACCGATTCCCACTGATCAGTTACTAGCCTTCCCCTTTAAAGGGAACGCAAACCCCAAAATCAATGTGGATTGAGTGAAAGCAGTAACATTAGTAGAACACATCAATGAAAGTTTGAAGAAAATCGGACAAACGATGCAAAAGTTATGAATTTTTAAAGTTTTGGTGTTGGAACCGTTGGATGAAGAGACTACTAGAGGTTATGACATATGAGTGGACGACAATACAAAGAAAATATAAAGGAACTTCAACAAAAAATCACTTTTCATGAAAATTACAAATTCCATTAACTTGATACTGACATAATATGTTAAGGGTAGCAATTATTCCCCCTGTTTTCTGAAAGCGGTTAGTCAAGTGCTCTTTCATGATGCCAGAAAAGTGAACTTTTGTTGGATTTCCTTTATGTTTTCTTTGTATTGTTGTCCACTAATACGTCATAACCTCTACTAGTCTCCTTGCCCAGCGGTTCCAACACCATAACTTTAAAGATTCATAACTTTTGCATCGATTGTCCGATTTTCCTCAAACTTTCACTGATGTGTGCTACCAATGTTGCTGCTTTCACTCAATCCACATTGCTCTTTGGGTTTGCGTTCCCTTTAAAAGATTAGTGGCGGTCCGAAGTGGGACGCGACGGGAAATACTGTGCAGATTGCTATAATCATTATGACCGGAGCGAGGGCTGGAACTAACAAGACTAGAATACGAAGAAGGGAAAAACAGGAGGACGGCGGACTACGTTTCAAACGGGCTGTCGCGGCCGCCGGGAACATGGTGTAAGCGTAGCATAATGGTGATGACTTGTTCACTGTTTTTGCTATCATCACACCTACAATATGTATGCCTACACGGCGCTACAACAATTCTTGTGTTGATGATTTTCAACACACTTAGTTAATAACGGAATAGATGGCATGTTTATGACTACCTTTGCAATGGAAACTTAATCCCCAAATAGGCTCGTATTGTACGAAATGCGTACGTCAAATCCATGAAGTGAATATTTCGTCTGTTTATCCAGTAATCCAGAACAGAAAGGAATGATTATGCAGTAGAAAATTATTTTTATAAATCAATCAACGAATCATAAAACACGCTGTTTGGGGGAGTGTTAACTGAACTACATCGAATCAACCGTATCCTGACTCAGTGAATATAGATCCTTTATAATAATTATGAAATATTAACATATTTTGATATCAGTAATATTGAACGCTACAGCCGTGTGGATGAACATGTTCTTGGATCGCGTAATAATACATCCTGACCTGTGGAAGTGCGTAGTGCGCAATGATCCGACGAGGAAACACAGGCCAAACACAGTCCAGCATCGAAGAAATCACTCGGCATGAACATTTTCTTTACAACTATTAATTGTTTTATCTGCATGCTTGCATGCTATTGCAGATAAGATGACACAATTTGAAAGCAATAGATCGAAGAATTGGGCACATTTGTCTCCCTCTGTACAAATGAAATTTGTAAGATCGCAATTGAATGCTGATCTACATTTTAATTTCATTTTATTTCTTGTTTCAGTGTGGTAGAAATCAACAGATCTCTTTAGAAAACATACACATCGACTCATCAATATCATCACGGCTACTTTGCACTTGAGAGATAAAGAAATCATCGTGAAAGACTATGGGGATATGATAACAGGGGAAAAATTCAAACTGCCTAACAGGAGGATCCATAGTAAGCCAAGCTTCGTATTTGAAGTCTCATGACATACACAAAGAAATATGTACTGTATACAACTTTGATAAACTAAAGACTTCATTGACCACAGCAAAACAACAAACTATTTCACAAAATAAAATGTTAACAGACATGTGCACATGTGATGCTAAGAAAAAAGAAAGGCATAGCGAAAATGGAAGATAATGGAAGATGAATGGAAGAAAGTGGAAGATTTGTTATTCTGAATCAAATGTGTTTTGTGTTTGCCACCATACACATGTCTGAAATGCCGCATAGATAGTGATAATACGATAATGATGATAATACTAATGCTAATACTAGTACTAATACTAATACTAATACTTATACTAATACTAATACTAATACTAATACTAATACTAATACTAATACTAATACTAATACTAATACTAATACTAATACTGATACTAATACTAATACCATTACTAATACTAATACTAATACTAATACTAATACTAATAACACTAATAATGATAATGAGAAAGCACCGGAAAGAAAGAGAAAGAAGACTTCTCGTTCAGTGTACAATTGATACGATAAATTTGGCGAAAATGGCGAAAAATAATTACCATTGCAAAGACATATCTTCCTTAGAAAATGACTGGTGATTATGCAATAAGACACGCGTCAATTGTCTTCCTATCTACGAGGCAGATCCAGTTTGGCACATGCTTCAAATATTTTTGAGGGGCGGCATCGAACATGGGTTCAAAAGAAGTAAGACAGTTCCACTCTCTTGAACCTCCTTGGTTAGATTAATATTGGAGGCGTTTCTAGTGGGATAATTAAAGGATGAATTTGTTTATCAAGTCTAAAAATATTCAAAACATTGCAAAGATCAAGAGGTTAAACACTCGGTATAGAAGCGAAACATGAAGGTAGCTGTCTGTCAAAAGTTCATGTCGTCGACTTTCAAAGTTCGTGTTTTTGAAAAACTGGATCCGTCTGAGCTCTATAATCAGTTCCAGCACAGATACGCATAGCTTTCTTTTGCGGCAAGAATATTGGATTTGTACTACTGTATGAAGTTAGCCAGACAATGTTGCAATAAGTTAAGTATCGCAAAACGAGTTAATTATGCAATCTAAAAAGAGTTTTCACTGGAAGTTAATATCCCTATTTATTAAAACAGCAATGTTGCCTGGCCTGCAATGAGAGTAGATATTAATATGTTTGACATGAACAGACCAATTCAAATATTCATTTATAACAAAGCCCAAAAATGCAATACATGATTTTGTTCGATTTCAATATCATCTTTGAATAATGAAAATCATAAATCATTTTCTGGATCACGACTTGTTCTTCAACAATCTTCAAAATGTATCAAACTTGTTTTCGATAAGTTAAGAGATAGCACATCGCTCCAGAACCATATCAATTTTGATAGTTCAATATTCAACGGTATAAGAGTGTTGTAATCAATATGAGAAAAGAACAATATTCGCATCATCGGCAAAGAGAATACAATAATTATATTGTAATGAATCTGACACATGAACCAAAATAATCGTTTACATATAGTAGGAATAAAAGCGGACCAGAAATGGAACCCTGTGGGACACTCCCTGTTAACGGAAGCAAAATAGGTGACTGAGAGTCGTGAACAGTATATTGATATCTATTTGACAAGTAACTGATAAACCAGACGCCCCTTCCAACCATACTTATAGTGCTGCAATTTTGATAGTAAGATACATGTACTATGATTTATAGAGTATCGAGCGCCTTGATGAGATCCGTAAACATGTCGGGAAAGGAACCAGCGGGAATCGAACCTAGCATCTACTGCTCTCCGGGCTGCGACACTTCCAGGCTCTTCCTGGTTGCCGGCAGTGACACGATGAACTTGGAACAAATACCCCATTTCCGAAATTCCGACAGTTTGTATCCCTCAGTACGAATGAAATTTGTAACACCGCAACTGCTTATCTACATAAAAAAACAAAACATGTTGGAATGGGAACCAACGGGAATCAAACCTATCATCTACCATGTCTACTGTTTTCCGGGCAGCGATACTACCACCAGGCTATCCCTGGTTGCCCGCAGTGACACGATGAATTTGAAAGTATCAAAGCCCCGAAATTCCGACATTGTTACGTTGCTATAAGTATGGAAGCTAACACTCCAAGATGACATATTCTTTTTTTTTTCTACCATAACAGGATGGATCGCCAACGTTGCTGGTTTCAAGGTGGCGTTCATGGCCCTCGGTGGAATGGAGGTCCTTGCCTGCCTCCTCATGATCTGCACTCGACTTTGTGTAAGGAAACAGCGTTGACTCGCTCTTCGACATCACCGTATGCTTGACGGGATCCGTTGAGAACTTACACAACCGCGTGATAATATACCATTCGTGGTTTTAACAGTAAAGTCAGCTGAATTTATGAGCATGACAACACCTATTGAAACCTTGCCATATAACCTGGTGCACCAGCTCACAATAGCAAGGCAGCTAGTTTTATACCATTCAATTCCACACTTGTTAATGACCCGCCACAAAGTCTCGCCGGAGGCATTACGTTTTCGGGTTGTCCTTTTGTCCTGTAACTCAAGAACCATAGTTGAGATATCCAAATTAAACTTGGTATATTTCAATTCAATTCAATTCAATTCAATCATAGTTTATTTCCAATCATCGAAAATCAAAAACATAGTACAAAGTATACATGTCATGACATAATATTGTTCAAACGTTTGCAAAAGATTCATGTAATATACGAGACAAATTATAGAACAACATTTATGTACAATAATTAGGAAAACACTGTATAAATACTTCGTGGGAGGGCGGAAAATAAATTTGATTATGGAAAATAGTGATCCACTAAAAAGCAAGGCTTGTCGGACGTGGATCGCTAGTTAAATGATGAGTAAATGATATACTATTCTATAACAATATACATGTAGTTATTTTGAGATACACCGGTCGGGGAAAAAAATATAGAATACCAATGCTAGTGCCCGGACACTGTTCACTGAACCACGTGTACCGGGAAAATATGACAAGGACAACACGTTCGTAGTATCGTACACACATTCAATTACCCACACGTATATACACTGTAAGACGCGAGACAGTACCGAGAGGAGAGAAGACGGTAACAATACAAGTCTACCAAGAACAAACGACAGGAAAGGAAGAGGAGAGAAGAAAGAAGGGAGGTCTGCACACAGAATACGCCAAGTGCTCGGGACAGGTGAAAGCTCAAGCATGAATTAAAACAATTTAAATTATCTAAGATTATAAGTAGAAAGTAAATATTTTCTGAGTTTGTATTTAAATGTGACAAATTTGGGGGAATCTTTTAAACTATTATCTAATTTACTCCAAAGTCTGGGTCCGGTATAAAGAAATGTATTTTGGGCATGTGCGGTTCTCATTAATGGAAGATGGAATTCGTCGGATCGTCGCGTGGGATAGTTATGAACATGACTGTTTCGATGAAATGAATCGTGGAATATTTTAGGTAAAAAGTTACTGTTGTAATCAAACATGAACTGGCCAAGTTGAAACACATACAAATCATTTACTTTTAATATCTTATGGTCAGAAAACAAAGCATCTGTATGTTCTCGGGTATGTAAATTAAAAACAATTCTAAGCGCTTTCTTTTGCAATAAAAGAAGTTTATCAAGTAACATATGATATGTATTACCCCAAGCAAGAATCCCGTTGTTTAAATAAGGTAGTATCAAACTAGAATAAAGAGTCAATAATACAGATGAAGGAAGATAATATTTCAATCTATTCATTACGCCAATGTTACGTGAAATAGTTTTACATCAATATGACTCCTCCATGAAAACTTGTTATCAACGCAAACACCAAGAAATTTAAAGGAAGAAACTTCTTCTAAGGGAGTAGTATCAAATGTTATATTGCCTGGGAGGCTATCTAAAGAATTACTAACAGCATAACTTTTGTTTTTTGAATATTTAATGACAATTTATTTGCTTATATCCATTGTATAACCTTTTTCAATTCTTCATTGACTGTTCTTATTAAAATATTTGGGTCAGGGTGGGAAAAAAAAAGTTAGAGTCATCCGCGAATAATATGAATGATAGTTTCTCCGAGGATCTATGAAAATCATTAATATGAATAATGAATAACAATGGGCCTAATAAACTCCCTTGTGGAACACCACATGCAATTGTTTTACTTTGAGAGTCAAAGCCATTGACATGTACAAATTGGGATCTTTCTGATAGGTAACTCGTGAACCACTCCAAGGCCTTTCCACGTATTCCATAATGAGACAGTTTAGCGAGAAGTATTCCGTGGTTAATCGTGTCAAAGGCCTTGGAGAAGTCCAAGAAGATACCTATTGTGTGTGAAAGTGTGTCGAGTGCGTGTGTGACTTTGTCGATGAGGGCAAGTATAGTGCGTGTGTTGTGCTGTGATTTTCCCTGAATCCAAATTGAAAGTTTGAAAATATGTCGCAGGTTTTAAGAAAACGTACTGTCCTGATATAAACTATACTTTCAAGAATCTTAGAGATAGAAGATAATAAAGATATGGGTCTATAGTTATTGACATCATCCTTCTCCCCTTTCTTGTAAATAGGAATTACTTTCGTAATTTTCATGCTATTTGGCACATGGCCAGTTGTAAGCGATGAGTTGATAATGTGTACTAAGGGATCCACTATTTGAGGAATTATGTTTTTTATCAAATATTTGTCTATTCCGTCGTGGCCAGGACTTTTTCCTTCTTTCAGATTAGCAACAATCTTTATTATTTCTTCTTTATATGTTTGGTCAAAAAATATAGTTTTGGAGTTAGGTGTATCTAAAAAATCATTGAAAGATTTACTAGAAAGAGGAATATTTTGAGAAAGATTTTTTCCAATTGAAGAGAAGAAGTCATTGAAAATTTCAGCCATGCTAGCGGGAGTGTTGCTGGAGGCATTGCCCCACCGAACTTCAGAAATATTAGATAAATTGTTAGGTGTATTCATAGCATTCTTTAATGTTTTCCATGTGTTTTTAATATCATTTTTATATTTGCTTATCTGATTAACATAAAAAAAAATTTTCTGCGTACGTAATAATTTGGTGAGTGTGTTTTTATATGAAACATATTTTTTCTTATTTTTTTTCAGTGGGATTGCATCTATATTTATAAAACCAATTATTTTTCCTATTTATAGATCGTAATATAGACTGGGTTATCCACGGGAGTCTTGGAATTTGCTTATATCTATTTTTTATATTACGCAGGGGAATATGGTTATCGATTTCGGAGGTAAGAGTAGATATGAAATAGTCACAAGACAAGATGACATCGGTAGTGTTGTATACAGAAGGCCAGTCGATTTCTTTTAAACTGTTTTGGAGACTTGTAAGATTATCTGCAGTAATCTTACGTCGCTTATAATAATTATTTTGTTTAATCAGTTTAATTGGAACCTGAGCAAATATAGGAAAATGGTCAGTGATGTCTGAGAGGACGATACCAGACTTAGGAAGTGAAAAAACATTACAAAAAATGTTGTCTATGAGGGTAGCCGATTGGCTGGCGACACGGGTAGGCTTGGAAATTAATGGTAAAAACGAAGCAGACATTAATGTTTCTATGTTAGGTATCGGCGGATGACCCTGTGCCTATCAACTGTTGGGTGCACATCCTCAAGGTCAATTGCAGGTCATTGCTCAAGGTCAAGTATTGAAATGTTCCTATACTTCTCCCGTATCTCTGCAATGCCTGTATGTATTTGAATGAAACTAAGCCTAAAGATGCAAAAAGAAAAACAACTATGAAAGTTTTCAGACCTTATAATTAAACAGTCGAATGTCCTTTATATTCTGAAATCTTACTTAAAGTCTTTATATACTGAATGTTCAAATATTTATTGTTATTCATTGATCCCTGGATGTATGTTACATGATTATGTAATTTGTTTGGAAGATTAATGAAATGAAATGAACTAAATACCATGCTATGGGAATGATTGAATAATGTAAATATTACTTGAGCTGGGTACTTGTGTACGTACATAGGTTACATTACTGCACAATGATTATTTAGGAAAAGTTTTCGGCTATGAAATGATGTCAAACGGGTCAAGTGGAAATGCTGAAATTTCACCCGTTTTCAGCATGAAAATGGCTTAAAGTAATGTTATGAAAATCGGTGTATAGTAATCTATTAGCTAATGATTACAATGGATTTGCCGGTCATGTTATACAGTGGTATCACATTGTTTATTTTATGGCATTGTACTGCAAACGTATTATGAACGTATTGGGAGAATAATGCGATCCCAATGGCACACTGGTCGTCATATAGCTGCATTTTTAGATTTTTTTTTTTTTTTTTGGGGGGGGGGGGGGGAGGGGAAATTTCCATACGACACTCAATTTTATACATAGAGCATTTTTCTTCCACATAAAATAGCTGATTGCTCTACCCTATCATACTGTATGAGATTATATACAATTTGTAGTTCCACAATGTGTGTCTTGCTGTTTAGAGCTTGTATAAGTTATTATAGCTTATTTCAGCGGACTATTGAATTCTGTTGATGATAATATCACCGAAGACAATTACAGAGTATATTATTCTTTTGGGGGTTTGAGCTTGTAGGTGCAATGCAGAAAAATGAAAAGAAGATCAATGAAATGAAGAAAAAAAGAATCAAACTTATGTCAGTCAAACAAATGCTGTGTTTGTCATATGAAGCCTTATTTTTCATCTGCACTTAACACATGCAGCTGCTATTCTCCTCTTTCTGCTCTCTTTGCCAAAGCAACTTCTCTCTTTTATCAAGGCGTCTGTATTCAACTCAGTTTTCAACTCGGTAGGGAAAAGGGAACGAAACCCAGAGAGCGTTGAGTGAATGTAGTGGTATCATCAGTTTTCCCGTTCATTTTCGCACGGTGCATGCACAATAATAGATAGGTTATTCAATTTCGCCCACAGTGCATGACAAAAATGTAAGTAGAAACAGGTCATTCAGTTTCGCAAATGCGGCAGCCCAAAACTGATCAATCGGCATTCAAATTCGCTATTGTGCGGCCAGAATCGCCATCAATTCGCATTTGACTTGTCGTTTTAGGGCATAAAATTTGTCAATCGCCACAAAAAAAAAAAAAAATCGTACATAGCGCAGCAAAACTTCGCTCATGAAAAAGCCCTCTTGAAGAGTATTTCGTTTCGCTATCATATAGAGCAATACAATCTGTGCGTTCAGTCAGCACATGTAAATTTGTGTTCTAGATTTCTATAGCTTTCTCCTGTTTATATCTTCTTCCACCTATTGTAATTTTACAGTTCTTTTAGAACTACTCACTTCAATCTTCGTCTGCGTTTTGCGACCGAATAAAACAATATGATGCCCCCCTCCCACCCCCCAAAGGGAAAATGAAAATATGGATGGCAACTGTATGATTGTGTAAACTGCCTCGCTTTATTTTTGTGCTATTTTGTGCTATATGCATGACATGTAATGAATTTGCCCTTGTGTTCAATTGATATGTGCCTTATTTCTGTCCTTTTTTATCTTTGTAAAATTCATTTCATGATACGTAGACATGTTTTCTAGTGGTCATTCTGCAAAACCTCTTTAATTACACTACATGCATATATAGTCATGATCTGGAGACATAAATCACAAGATGTAAAGCAATATCTTTTCTTTTGTTCTATATCTTATCAATTGCTTTATTCATGTTATTTATGCATGTTAAGATTAACGTGTAAACAATCAGTAACTATAAAGATCTATACACAGACGCACAGGAGAGAACGTCAGGAACATCATTGAATGCCATCTAGACATAATGCTTTCAAACACAAATTAGAAATACGAGTACAGAATAATAATAATAATAACAGCAATATCGATGATGATAATGATGATGATAATAATAATAATGATGATGATGATAATAATAATAATAATAATAATAATAATAATAATAATAATAATATAGGTTTTCCCGGTCAATTTCATACTTTTGCCACTCAAATTCATGAATGTGCATTCAAATTCACGCAGCGCACGCACGCGAAAATATTGGGGTATTCAAATTCAGAATCCGAGCGAACAATTTCATTTATGAGCGTTCTATTTCGTTTTCGTGAAATCAAATTCACGATTGGGCATTCAATTTCAAAATGTGAGCACCGACTTTCCTACTCGTGCATTCAAATTCATACGATAGTCACGTGATAGTCCCAATGAGCTTGTTTGGAGCGTTCAAATTCATTTTTAGACGATCAAGTTCCTACTTCGTGCAATCAATTTAACGAGGAAAATGGAGGGGACTTTTAAGAAAGGAAAAAGAGCCAACACAACCAATGAATGCTTGCATATAGTGTAATTAGGATTCTTTACATGTTCTACATTGTTCTCTGTTCATGTATTCTTTGTTTTTCATCTCAATAAATTTCAAATTGCAATGTCCAATCAGCATTGCATCCAAACAACACAACGACTAGTAATCATACTTCTTGATGATACTGCATGCTGACAACGCCCCAACACCAAACCACATAATGACAATTCATCAATTTAAGACAAACTGACACACAATGATCTCACATAGTCCCGCAAAATTCAATCAATAAGACAGCAATACACAACAGACAACACGTAAAAACTGCTCATGTATCAGTTTCAATATGTAGTCGAAATTGTTTTTTTTCCTCGAAAGTGTCACTCAACCCTCCGTATTATGCTCGTCTGTACGCCTATACAGTGCCTAATTTTTGTTTGTTTTTCAATTTTCTATCAAAGAAGATGGCTGGATAACCCATATTCAGCTGCAAAAGCTGGTCTTCCATATGGGGTCCAGTTTAGATGTTTTGCTCTTTGCGATGAATAAATGAAGTGGGATCTTTTACGTGCATGAGTTGTGACTCTTTTACACGTGGGACCTCCATTTTATGTCCAATCCCAGGGAAATGTGCCTGTATATTCTTATTTGCTAAGCGCGAGTTCAAAATTGTCAATTAACAGGTGGACCTCTACTGCAAAATAAACAGTCATCATAAATCCTAATATATTCAAAGCCAAGTGAGAAACACGTGCATACACGGTCCCCAAAGTAACTAAATTCAGGACTTCTTTTAAATTGAATGCAGTTATTTGGAACATGGTTGCCTATTCACGAATTTGAAAGACCAACGAGATTCCGTCGCCAGCTTGACATGAATTTGAATGCTCTTTGATGAAATGCGTGCTCCTCTCTTAAATTTGAATGCTCCGATAGTGAATTTGAATGTTCCGATAGTGAATTTGAATGCTCCGTTAGTGAATTTGAATGCTCCGAGAGTGAATTTGAATGCTCGGATAGTGAATTCGAATGACCGGATTTTGAATTTGATTGCTGATTCAGTGCTGCGAGCGTGGAATGCGTGAAATCGAATGCTCGGAATAGGAACTTGAATGACAAAAGTATGAAATTGACCGGGAAAACCTATAACAACAACAATAATAATTCATGTAGGGCATTTTCCATAAATGTTCATGTCTTTCCTGTTAGCTTGCTTGAGAGCCAGAGCAAAATCCATTTCGAGGGAAGGAACCTGATGCTCATCTTCAGTCATGCGCTTTTATACTGTAGGATCATTAATGAAATAAGTAAGTTTTTAGATGTTTTTGAAGATGACGAGAGATCTTAGTCGAGGTAAGTAAAGTCAAGTGTTCGTACACTGCTGCTAGAAAAATTACTAATGTCTTTATTTCTCTCTCGTTAATAGAGGAAGTACTCGCGCTTCAGTGGTTGGGACACAGAATAGTGAAATGCCTTGTTCAGAGCAAGACATAAAACCATACTTGAATAAGCCCCACGTAGTGCTTCAAGTTGAAAGAGCAAAGCTCAAGATTTCGCACTCGGCTTCGCCTACGTGGATATTGCACAAGTCGAAATATTGTCAATTTTAGTTCGTGGAACCGAAATATTTACTTCCATTCGATGGAAAAACTTTCCTTCCGATTTTAAATAGCCAAGGTTTCGACTTGTGCAATGTCAACGTAGGCGGGTTCCATGCAACGGCGTAAATCCGTACTGAGGAGTGGGGGGGATGGTCACCATCACCACGATTACAAGCCCATAACCGGACCGGCGCAGCCTTTTTTTTTTTTTTGGGGGGGGGGGGGGGGAAGCTTGGTGCCCCCCCCCCCCCCCCCCCACACACACACACGCACACACTTTACAGGGATCGGATGTCCCAATCTTTTGCACGAAATATAAAGTGGGAGGAAAATGGCAGCAAAAATATGAAGACTTTTTGTTCCTGTTGCTTTTTTTTTTTTGCTTGTCAGATGACTTTCGGCGGAAAATCAGACCTTAAAAGTATGAAAACATTTTTTTTTTTAATACCTGTGAGAGGGAGCGGAACGACCGAACGGGGGGAGGGTATGGGGGGGGGGGTATCCCTCTACCACACGCTAAGATTTTGCATTTTCAGACCTGAAATTCAGCGATCTGGTGCACACTTTTGGTGAAAATTTTGTTTTCTTTTCTTTAAAAAAACAATAAGAAAATGAAATATTCACAATATATTATTGAATGACTAAATCGTGGGATTTCAGCTCTTGCTCCGCCTGTGCGACATCACTGTGAAGGCCTACTAAATAATGGGGCCTATCACCGGCGTAGACAGGATTTGATCATAGGAGGAGCGGTTATGTGAGGGAGCGAAGCAAGCGAGGGGGGGGGGGGGAGGGTATGGTAGGGGGATTTCCCCCTCCCACGGTGAAATCTTTTTGCATTGAAAATTTTGACATTTTACAGTCCCCAAACTGCCGTTTGTAACTATATTCTTCGCTTTGGAAATTAAGGGGGCAGGGGCGCACCGGGCGAAAACTGCTGGCAATTACTGGTAGCAACATCAGGAGAATGGCATAGCGATTAAATGCGAGCGAGCGAAGCGAGCGAGCTTGAAAATTTTGATATTTTACAGTCCCAAAACTGCCGTTTGTAGCTATATTTTTCGCTTTGGAAATTAAGGGGGGCGCACGGGCTAAAACTGCTGGCAATTACTGGCAGCAACATCAGGAGAATGGAATACTGATTAAATGCGAGCGAGCGAAGCGAGCGAGCTTGAAAATTTTGACATTTTACAGTCCCAAAACTGCCGTTTGTAGCTATATTTTTCGCTTTGGAAATTAAGGGGGGCGCACCGGGCGAAAACTGCTGGCAATTACTGGCAGCAACATCAGGAGAATGGAACAATGATTAAATGCGAGCAAGCGAAGAGAGCGAGCTTGAAAATTTTGACATTTTACAGTCCCAAAACTGCCGTTTGTAGCTATATTTTTCGCTTTGGAAATTAAGGGGGGCGCACCGGGCGAAAACTGCTGGCAATTACTGGCAGCAACATCAGGAGAATGGAATAATGATTAAATGCGAGCGAGCGAAGAGAGCGAGCTTGAAAATTTTGACATTTTACAGTCCCCAAACTGCCGTTTGTAGCTATATTTTTCGCTTTGGAAATTAAGGGGGGCGCATCGGGCGAAAACTGCTGGCAATTACTGGCAGCAACATCAGGAGAATGGAATAATGATTAAATGCGAGCGAGCGAAGCGAGCGAGCTTGAAAATTTTGACATTTTACAGTCCCAAAACTGCCGTTTGTAGCTATATTTTTCGCTTTGGAAATTAAGGGGGGCGCACCGGGCGAAAACTGCTGGCAATTACTGGCAGCAACATCAGGAGAATGGAATAATGATTAAATGCGAGCGAGCGAAGAGAGCGAGCTTGAAAATTTTGACATTTTACAGTCCCAAAACTGCCGTTTGTAGCTATATTTTTCGCTTTGGAAATTAAGGGGGGCGCATCGGGCGAAAACTGCTGGCAATTACTGGCAGCAACATCAGGAGAATGGAATAATGATTAAATGCGAGCGAGCGAAGCGAGCGAGCTTGAAAATTTTGACATTTTACAGTCCAAAAACTGCCGTTTGTAGCTATATCTTTTGCTTTGGAAATTAAGGGGGCGCACCGGGCGAAAACTGCTGGCAATTACTGGCAGCAACATCAGGAGAATGGAATAATGGTTAAATGCGAGCGAGCGAAGCGAGCGAGCTTGAAAATTTTGACATTTTACAGTCCAAAAAACTGCCGTTTGTAGCTATATTTTTCGCTTTGGAAATTAAGGGGGGCGCACCGGGCGAAAACTGCTGGCAATTACTGGCAGCAACATCAGGAGAATGGAACAATGATTAAATGCGAGCAAGCGAAGAGAGCGAGCTTGAAAATTTTGACATTTTACAGTCCCAAAACTGCCGTTTGTAGCTATATTTTTCGCTTTGGAAATTAAGGGGGGCGCACCGGGCGAAAACTGCTGGCAATTACTGGCAGCAACATCAGGAGAATGGAATAATGATTAAATGCGAGCGAGCGAAGAGAGCGAGCTTGAAAATTTTGACATTTTACAGTCCCCAAACTGCCGTTTGTAGCTATATTTTTCGCTTTGGAAATTAAGGGGGGCGCATCGGGCGAAAACTGCTGGCAATTACTGGCAGCAACATCAGGAGAATGGAATAATGATTAAATGCGAGCGAGCGAAGCGAGCGAGCTTGAAAATTTTGACATTTTACAGTCCCAAAACTGCCGTTTGTAGCTATATTTTTCGCTTTGGAAATTAAGGGGGGCGCACCGGGCGAAAACTGCTGGC
The DNA here is from genome assembly GCF_040938485.1 of Diadema antillarum. Taxonomy (NCBI): domain Eukaryota; kingdom Metazoa; phylum Echinodermata; class Echinoidea; order Diadematoida; family Diadematidae; genus Diadema; species Diadema antillarum. The sequence goes on along the minus strand of NW_027271804.1, from coordinate 1,063,883 downwards.
AATTACTGGCAGCAACATCAGGAGAATGGAATAATGATTAAATGCGAGCGAGCGAAGAGAGCGAGCTTGAAAATTTTGACATTTTACAGTCCCAAAACTGCCGTTTGTAGCTATATTTTTCGCTTTGGAAATTAAGGGGGGCGCATCGGGCGAAAACTGCTGGCAATTACTGGCAGCAACATCAGGAGAATGGAATAATGATTAAATGCGAGCGAGCGAAGCGAGCGAGCTTGAAAATTTTGACATTTTACAGTCCCCAAACTGCCGTTTGTAACTATATTCTTCGCTTTGGAAATTAAGGGGGCAGGGGCGCACCGGGCGAAAACTGCTGGCAATTACTGGTAGCAACATCAGGAGAATGGCATAGCGATTAAATGCGAGCGAGCGAAGCGAGCGAGCTTGAAAATTTTGATATTTTACAGTCCCAAAACTGCCGTTTGTAGCTATATTTTTCGCTTTGGAAATTAAGGGGGGCGCACGGGCTAAAACTGCTGGCAATTACTGGCAGCAACATCAGGAGAATGGAATAATGATTAAATGCGAGCGAGCGAAGCGAGCGAGCTTGAAAATTTTGACATTTTACAGTCCCAAAACTGCCGTTTGTAGCTATATTTTTCGCTTTGGAAATTAAGGGGGGCGCACCGGGCGAAAACTGCTGGCAATTACTGGCAGCAACATCAGGAGAATGGAACAATGATTAAATGCGAGCAAGCGAAGAGAGCGAGCTTGAAAATTTTGACATTTTACAGTCCTAAAACTGCCGTTTGTAGCTATATTTTTCGCTTTGGAAATTAAGGGGGGCGCACCGGGCGAAAACTGCTGGCAATTACTGGCAGCAACATCAGGAGAATGGAATAATGATTAAATGCGAGCGAGCGAAGAGAGCGAGCTTGAAAATTTTGACATTTTACAGTCCCCAAACTGCCGTTTGTAGCTATATTTTTCGCTTTGGAAATTAAGGGGGGCGCATCGGGCGAAAACTGCTGGCAATTACTGGCAGCAACATCAGGAGAATGGAATAATGATTAAATGCGAGCGAGCGAAGCGAGCGAGCTTGAAAATTTTGACATTTTACAGTCCCAAAACTGCCGTTTGTAGCTATATTTTTCGCTTTGGAAATTAAGGGGGGCGCACCGGGCGAAAACTGCTGGCAATTACTGGCAGCAACATCAGGAGAATGGAATAATGATTAAATGCGAGCGAGCGAAGAGAGCGAGCTTGAAAATTTTGACATTTTACAGTCCCAAAACTGCCGTTTGTAGCTATATTTTTCGCTTTGGAAATTAAGGGGGGCGCATCGGGCGAAAACTGCTGGCAATTACTGGCAGCAACATCAGGAGAATGGAATAATGATTAAATGCGAGCGAGCGAAGCGAGCGAGCTTGAAAATTTTGACATTTTACAGTCCAAAAACTGCCGTTTGTAGCTATATCTTTTGCTTTGGAAATTAAGGGGGCGCACCGGGCGAAAACTGCTGGCAATTACTGGCAGCAACATCAGGAGAATGGAATAATGGTTAAATGCGAGCGAGCGAAGCGAGCGAGCTTGAAAATTTTGACATTTTACAGTCCAAAAAACTGCCGTTTGTAGCTATATTTTTCGCTTTGGAAATTAAGGGGGGCGCACCGGGCGAAAACTGCTGGCAATTACTGGCAGCAACATCAGGACAATTTTCGACAATTTTCCATTAAGAAAGTTCGAGATTTGTCCTCATCTCGGGAATTGCTTGGGGGATAAATGATTTGTCTGCCTAAACACTTCCGCAGGGGCGGGGCAAATGCCCCTTTGCCCCCCCCCCCCCCCCCCCCCCCCCCCCAATAGATTCGACGCCCCTGATCTTCCCTGGGTATGCCCATAGATGTATCCTGACTGAGTCATTAGTCACTGTCGTTTCTCAGGAATGATTCAGGAAATGGAGGGGGTTCAATTATGGCGATATAGTTTTTGTTAATGTTTGTTTGTTTGTTTTCGTACATATTTTGCAGATGGTCCCCAGTTACTCGCGTCGTAGCATGTTTAGGCCTACATGTAGGCCTATATTGACGTTGTCAACGTCTGAGCCATACCTTACAGTGTATGTCAATGTTACTTTTCAGGGGGGATATATCCCCCCCCCCCCATCCCCCCCGGGATTTACGCCCATGGTTCCATGACATTTGCTCCTGCGACCATTGCTCCTCTGAAATATTTGCACGTCAAGCCAAACATAAATTCTGCTCATAAACATATTCCCTAATCCTAAGGCTCACATCAAACTATACTTAAAACCCTATTACAAACATAACCCTTTAAGCCGACGTCCTTGGAGAAAATAAGAGCGGAACATTTTGTGTCACTAAACATTAAATTAGGCATTATACTCTGCATCTATAGGGGGATAAGAAGAAACGAAATACATAGATATAAATTGCAGGGCAAGCACTGAGTGACATCATGGAAAGGGGGGAAAGGGGGAATAGGTATAGAAACAAAACTCGGGAAGCAGAGAATTCAGTTGTTTCTGTCTCAGTTAATCAGGTATGGTATCCAAACTTTGGTTAAGCATTTGCTAAGCCAAAAAAAAAAAAAAAATCTGCAGAGCGTTGTCCTTGCAATATCTACGGGACTGTAACGATAGATCTGGGAAGTTGATTTGTTGTGTACTTGTAGTGGCCTACATAAATTTGTCTGTTTGTGAATATGATAGTAGTGCCGAAATTCTTCACAGAGTTTTGAGCGGAATTCCGTGTTTGAATAAAATCTGAAACACTGGTGTGGCGACACATCATTCTGCCTGGTATTGAGCAAGTTGCTCAAAGGCAGGCTTCTGATGCATTCCCAAAGAGTTCATCAAAGCTGATAAAGTGGTTCCTTGAAACCCTTGATTGTCGTGCTTGTTGTCGGGAAAACTGTAATTCTGTGCACAGGTTCATGAGCAGACGGGGATGTTTTAAAGGGGAAATCCAGTCCAAATATAAGTTTGTCTGAAAAGAAAGAGTAAAATATTACAAGTTCAACGGTAAAATTTTGATCGAAATTTGGTTTAAAATAAGGAAGTTATGACATTTCAAATTTTAGCTCATTTTTCAGGAAACAGTTCTTGAACAGTCCATATGAATATGCAAATGGCAAACTGAGCATGTCATTACCTCACAACTTGCCATATAGTTTGTACATAAATCTTTGAAATTTCCAGTTTTTTTCATTCAAATGCATTTATGCCCGCGGATCAAATCCTGGTATATCCAACTGATCACTATTCTGAAGTTATTCAATCAGAAATGACATCATGTTTCAGACTTCAATGACAGAAACACGGAATTTTCGTCATTTTTTTTTGTACACGATTAATGGAAAATTGTGAGGGAATGACTTGGTCAGCTCACTCATTTGCATATTCACATCCACTGTACAATAACTGTTCTGCAGAAATTAGTTAAACTTCAAAATTTCATAACTTCCTTATCTTTAATCCGATTTCAGTCAAATTTTTATTTTTGAAATCGTAAGATTTTACTCTTTTTTTTATCAGACTAACTTATTATCATTTGGACTGGATTTCCCCTTGAAGACTAAAAATTCTGATTGCAAGTGTATGTAGCTGGGGCTCTTGAATCTTTTAAAGCAGCTTCTCTACGGGAAGAAAATGGTTCGTCAGAAAATGCAGCACAGTCACACTAAATCCAGTGGTCGGGACTTCAGTTTGCACTTTGCAGTTTTCTTTCTGGTATTTCCACTGCATAGACACCATGCGAAGATACGCGTGTTAACATCAATGTGAGTGTGTGACATCTTTTCATTATCTCTCTACTACACAAACCAGGAGACTGCAGGGAATCGCAATGGTATGTTCCATGATGATTGGTGGGTTTTTTATGTAAGAAAAAGAGGGCGATACTTTGGACAAACGGCTCAGTGATCCCAACACTACGTAAATGCAAACTACATGCATGTGTCTACTCAAGGATGACACAAATATTACCATACCAGATCGTGGGGAATGATATCTCACAGCTCTATTTTCTATATCTTACATTATTTTGGGGGTGGAAAGGGGCATGGTCTGTATCACCTCGTGAAATTCAATAGAAGGATTTGAATGGCAAATCTCGAACATTCCTTTGACAGCACTTCGCCACGGCAATGTGGACCCTTGATGTCCTTCGGCGATACGCTTGAGTGGAGTACGGATGAGGGCCAACCCATTTCAGATGCAAATCTGTATAACTTCTCTTAAACGCTTCATCCCGTTCTTAACGATGTATGTCTACATATTCAGCTAGATTGCGAATTACCGCATGCTATAGCACGTTGTTGAACACATCTCGTCAATCGACCCACAATTCGGGCAAAGTTGTGCCAGTTCCTCCAAAAACAGTAAGTGCAGGGATCTTCTTTTTACTTCGTCTGTGCCAGCACTTTTTTTTACCTTATACGACTGAGGAAAATGCCCTAGTGTGATAGTTTTTTTTTTCCCGCAGCTACTTCTTGGAACGTATTCGCTTAGTTAGCAGTAATATGGGTCTCAATTATATAGCAGTGTCATATGCTATGAGTAGAATATGTGTATAAAGCATTGTAAAGCGAGAGGCATCGCATGAGATGAAGCTCACCTCCCTAGATGAAGGCAGACGTTTCGTTGATGTCTGACATCTATTCCACATTTCTCATTACGATAAAATAGGTAAGATAGTATGACTCAATGTGCAATAAATATATCTGCAACATTTAATAGACCGTGCATGTTTACTGGGCTTCACAGAAGTAAGAATGCCTATAAATCATCATTGTAATATTGCCATGCAGTTGAAAAAAAAGTTGAATGTTGAGATTTTCTAAATTTGTATTAGGCTACTCTATACTATACGGGCAACTTTTATACCTCTTTTGACAAAAAAAAAAATTCATACACAAAACAAAATTCTTATTCTTAATTATTTAGTTCTCTTTCAAGAACTACCATATTTTGTATTGTGATCGTCGAGATCTATTCTGTGACACATACGATGATCACCATCATTGCATGATTTTTGTGGTTTTGTTTTTCTTTTCCTACGTTTTGATTTACGTACTGATACATAAGCGTACTATATTAGCGTGTAAACATGACTTTTTCACTGAACCAGATTTTACTGGACAAATGGAATAAGAAGATCATAGCAATCTTCTTTTAAGTGACTTGTAACTCGAAACAAAGAAGACTGTGAGGTTATCGGTGCAATCGTTATTATATGTGCCATGACTTACCAGGTACAAAATTTCCCTTTAAAATAAGATTACATCCAAAGTTTGCAAAAGAAAATATTTGAAGTTCAAATGCAAAAACGTATAAAATCAATTTACAGTTCTTTTCAATTCAGAAGTTATCATCAAATAGAGAAAAATGAAATAGTTTCCATGACACTGCATTCCTTACGTAACAACTAATTTTGAATATCTCTTGATTCAATGCACCTTATAGCCATAATTTTAAAAAATCCAGAACATTAAAGTATAAAATGTGACGGTTAGTTCACAAAGAAAGCTAAAGGCTTGAGTTAAACATGCCCCTATACTAGATAGAAAGGAATACAATAAAGTCGAATAAAAAATACCTATGAAAGTGACAGATTAACTACATAAATAAATGTAACATATGCTATTACATCAATAAAAAAAAATAAAGATAGACAGATATTTGTTATAGTTTATTAGGCACTAATGAGATGCCTTTTGTATCTAGACTTGAAAGCACTTTGAGTAGATGCATTTTAAAAAAAATTGAATCTAGAGAAGACTACTGCAAAACTTTTATATGAAATAGAATTCTTCTGTGTTACGCTCAGGTGACAGAATGAGAAGACAATGTTATCTTATGTCGAATTTCAATTTCATGTAGTGTATGATTCATTATATAAACAACTGTCGAAAAAAATCGGGAAGAGTTACAGTAAAATGATTTGCTCACAAAAAGACCAGTTAAGTTTCAAATACAATCAGACTGTCATGTGTAAGAGTATTCATTGTGTGTGTGTGTGTGTGTGTGTGTGTGTGTGTGTGTGTGTTTATGTGTGTTAAAAAGTGGAGCCGTATGGTCAATTATGTTTTATGTAATATTTGGAAGTCGCTTCATCAGGAAAGAAGGTGGTATCGGTTCGGGTGTCTGTTGTGAGCGTGTGGGTGTGCTTTTGGTTATGGTTGATAGGGGGGGGGGGGAATTGGGATGTAATTTGAAGGAGGATAGTATAAATTGTATGAAAAACATTGGTAGGATTAAATATATAAATTGCAGGATAGATAAAGATTTGTTTTGGTTGCGAGGGGGAGGACTGGTTGGGTTTTCATGAATGATTTCATTCAGAGATTTGTTTTCATGTATATTATGCTCTTGTAAGTGAGTATATGATCTATTATATGATCCAACATGTTGAAGAATATGTTTGGCATATGTCAATATTTTCTCGTGAAGAATTATCAGAGTAAGATTGATTCATAATCAAGTTATTCAAGATGAATAGAGATTTTTGCAGTATTAATGTTAATTGAAAAATATCTTTTATGTGTGTGTTTTAAATTGCATTTGTATTGTTTTTGTTCATGTTACGCCCAGAATGGGTTAATTCACGAATTATTTGAATGAAATCAATAGATATCAAGGGCTAAAAAAAAAAAATTGTATTTCAGTAACGTCGAGTAGCCGTTTTCTCTACAACGTATTGTATACAAACGACGCAAGTTAGTTATAAGCTGGTTCCAGACCATGCGAGACTGCAATAATGAAGATGAGGCAAGTTAAAGGAATTTTATAAAATAAAAGAGTATTCAACGGTAGTATTGAGCGGAGCTTACGCAACATACCAACAGAAAAATACTAACCTTTCCATAAATGCAATTCACATGTTTAGTCTAAGTCAGGTTATCATCTACAATGACTCCCCAAAAAAGTTTATGCTACCAATTTGGTCAATGACATAGTCACTCTATCTCGATTACTGAATGCGTATGCAATGAAACCACCTGTCGAAAAGATGTATTGGAACCAAATACCATGTATTATGTTGGCTTATTATTGTCCATTTATAATTAATTTGTCGAAACCAATCAAATCACAAACTTGCATTAATCCGATCTATACAGTGTTATACACAATGGTTAATTTTTTGTGCGAAAAACTATATGCTTGAAGAAAATGTATTACATATTATAGGCGCGCGACCTACGCGCAATGTTCGCAAAAATCTTTGTGAATTCCCAAACATATCATCTCACCAATAGTTTGGAGAATGTCTCGCGTAAATGTCTCTCGAAATCCCCCAGTTTCTTTCGGTAATTTTTACGAAATGTCCGCGAACTGTTCGCGTACTTTTTAAGACATTCTCACGAACGTTTTGAGCATGCTTGTAGGGGCAAATCCGCACCACGTGACGTCTAACCTCTACAAAGCGCATGACCGACAGGTGTCTGACTTCAAAATGACTTCATCTCATTCATAAGTTTTCTACAGATTACAATCTTAACGTACATCTTCACATCAGTCAATGAGAACTATTGTAATAAAAAAATAAACGTTTAGAGAATGAAATTTTTTATCAAGGATGCAGAAAACACCTAAAATGACTCTAGACTGCACGAAAATTATATGCGAAAATCAAGATGTGTAGGGGAACCCACAGACCAATTGCTTGTGGGGGTGTCATAAGTCCTCAGAAAAGAAGTCGGCACACACACACACAATAAGTGTGCGCGCCTAAACCAAGACACAACAGAGAGAAATGAAAGGGAGAGGAGGAGAAAGAAAACTGTCAACAACTATATAAAGACAGCATCAACTCTCCTTAGAAACAGTTTTGCCAGTGATTATTGGAAAATTTGCTTTGCTCGCACTTAAAGTCGAGTGTACTTCGTGTGTATGAGAGTGGTTGTAGTACAGCAGTTGCATATACGTCGAGGAACTGCGCAAGGCTGGTTTACGGCTCCATAGTCCGAACACATTCGGAGAAAAACTTTTCCGAATGTTGGACTTTGCCATTTTTCTGATATTCGCGTCCTTCGCGTGCTCAGTGAAAGAGGCCCTTTATAATGTTCGCCTACCCAAGGAGGTACTAGACGAGCTCGCCTAGTACAATGTACCTCCTTGGACCAGAGAACACGCCCGACTGGAACAGTCAGTGCTCACTTTATTGTTTTTTTTTTTCTTTTTCACAAATGACCGTTTGGATCTACACCTGAAGCTCTGCGGATACCTGAATGACCAGTAATAACATGGCCTCCTCTTTCAGGCGATGGCGCAACTCCCTGCTCGTAGTTCTCTTCGTTTTCGTCGTCAGGTTCATCGAGATCGGTGTCATGAAGAGCTTCGGCCTGCTCGTGGACGACTTGGTGTTTCAACTGGACTCCGACTACGCGACGATTGGAATCATAATAGCGACCTATCACGGGGTGGTTTACTTTTTAGGTAAGTTTCATTCCCAGGGCCTTGCGGCGTTTACCTATAGAGCATTTCCGAGAAGTTTGTATGAGTGGAATAAAAGGGGGCCTGACCTTCCGAACCTGGCAGAATCTTCGTCAGAGAGCAAAATGACAAACATACAAAGTAAGCAGACTACACGCAACAAGCATTGTTTGGGAGGGGCTACACGGACACAAACACACACACACACACACACACACACACACACACACACAGCAATAGCGGTATAGGTTAGGTGCCAAGGGCAGAGGGCCAAACAGATTAGGTAATCTCACGATACCGACACCCACGAGTCATGCAGCCCACGAGTTCGACACTGGAAAAAAAAAGTTCGTGAGTTATACAGTCCACGAGTCATATAACAGCCTATGAATTCGACACTAGACAAATAAGGCCCATGAGTTTGCCACCAGGTAAGAACAGACCACGAATTAGACATTACAAAACGGTGTTTAAGGTGTCTGTCGCCTGCGCAGTATTTGCTTAATGTGGTTTGAGTGGTTCACAATATACAAGCCCTCTTTTTAGTGGACCTCTCAATTCTTTTTTACTCAACTGAAATATAACTTTGTATTTTTTTTTTGGCTGCCCAGTATGCATGCATATATGTATATGGGTGAAAACGTTGAACGATGTACAATTGGGCAAACCAGGGGTCAAAATTAAAAAAACGTCACTCACTGATATAAATATATCTCAGTCAAATGTCATTGATATCAGCTTTCTTGGAAACCCGATTATACTGGGATATCTCCAAGGGTGTTGTTTTTATTCAAGATTAGATAGAACTGTGACATATTGGCGAACGTCTCTGACTAAAAATTACATGAAATACTTGCAATTTTGACTACCTTACCTAAATTATTTGTTTATATCAGAGACATTTGCTTTTCCATCAGGGACGTTTCGGCTGTAAGTTATCACTAGAATTAAACACCAAACTCCCTATTTTAAAAGATCCTCGTAACTCAACATTCCACATTCATTGAGAAATCATTTACCGAGGCATATGTCAAGAATTGATTTGGTTTATGCTATCAATATTGTATTTTTTTTTCAAATGTAGTCCAAATCTATAACAAAGGTAAACACGAATTTACTAATACTATTTGAATTTGACCACTATACCTCAAATATGATTGTATGTGTATGTCAGGCCAGTTCGGATTTTTATTAGGGACCGTACCTGGGCCACTGTTATGATGTCGTCTCAAAAAGCTGTAATTAACCTATACTTATCCTAGAAGCATCAAATTCCGCTGTGCTTTTTTGTATACTATGGCAGATATAAATTGTAAACGCCAAACTCGAAAGAATATCAACGGTGTGGTACAGCAAACGTTTGACCACAATGAACTGAAAACCTCTTTCAAGAGGTTGACAATGATAACATTACAATATCACATTTTACCTGTCACATCGGTAGGGGATTATCAATCCTTCTTTCTACTCGAAGGCGATACATAAGTATAGTGTTGTAGAGGAAACTAAGTAAAGGGACATTCTTAATAGACATTTTCTTGTTTCATCGTAGATGTTAGTATTTTACCTTTTCTCATGTATTTGGCTTACAAACCTAAAAAATAATACCACTAGAACATCTCACCTTACTTCTAAGAGAAAAGGAGTCATTACAGGGGAAATTCAGCCCAAATATGAGCCAGCCGCTGATAAGAAAGAATAAAATCTTACGGGCTCAAGAAAAAAATAATGAAGTTATGACGTTTTGAAGTTTCGCTAATTTTTCAGGAAACAGTTTTTGAACGGTCATTATGAATATGCTAATGGCAAATTGAGCTTGTCATTCCCTCACAACTTGCCATGTTTGCACATAAACTTTTGAAATTTTCATTTTTTCATTCAAACATGATTATGCCCGAGGCTTTAATCCGGGTATATCTAACTGATAACTATTCTGAAGGTAATCACCTAGGAATAGCATCATGTTTTCAAAGACAGAAAAATTGAATTTTCGTTATTTTTTTTGTACACGATCAATGGAAAATTGTAAGGTTATGACATGGTCAGCTCACTCATTTGCATATTCTTATCAACTGTACGAGAACTTGTTTGCAGAAATTAGCAAAACTTCAAAAAGGCGGTTAATTAAGGGTGCAATTAAGCACAATTAAGGGTGCAAGTATGCACCGCAGTTGTGCTGCTATTGTTACAAATTAGGTGCAAATTTGAACATTTATTTCTTAGCGTGTAAGCCTCTGATTTTACAGCCTCAAAAGCAAACGTAGTGATGTGCATTAAAAACAGAGTCCACATTATAACATTGAATTGTATTTCCCCTCCACTTGGTATTCCATGTCCTCAATCAGTGCATGGTACCGACTGCGTCGCTTGCTACCTGAAACAGGGGTTGGGATAGTCATTATTTTGTAAACAGATGGCACCTCCAAGATGTCCGTCCGGTCTTGCCAGTACCACGGCCGTTGTCTGGAACTTGTAGTCTCCCTGAACATGACTGAGCCTAAAGATCCTGAGCAGGACGAAATTCTAATATTCGGAGCATTTGAAATCCATCCGGTCTTCCCATCTTGCCTAAGAAAAAAAAGATAGAGTTAAAATGATATTAAAATAAATTTATCATGCACTGGAAGAACAATGTACGCACAAATGAACGTCTCTGATCAAAATTATAAAATCAACATTGTTTTTAGATTGCGTAAATTACCTAGAACGATGTATGTATACGAGGGCCATATACTGTGGAATAATGAAAGATCTACTCCTTATTGTAGTAGTTGAAAATGTGTAAAACGTTCAATGTAACGTCCCTGACGTAAACATCTTTGCTTATCAGTACTTAATGGGTTTGATTTTTACAAGATATTGGCATTATATTTGGATTGAGGAACCAATGTGCTACAAACATAGGCACCAATTCGCCATGGTGGGTCATTGATATTGGTTTGAGAGCAGATCCTATTTGTTTAGAGAACGTCTCTGACCTAAACCTGTTTTTCTTACATTTCTGCCTCTCTCACCAAAAATACGTAAACTAAAGTGACTACTACATAATAATCATAGACTATTGACCTATTACTAGTCATAAAACATATTTTCTGTCCTGGAAATGTGTTTGCACTTGCTCAATCAACAGAAAATCTTAAATTTGAAACTCTTTTACATATTTTCAACATCTTTCAGGAAGCTTTATTTTTCTCAATATTACAACACGCCCGTGTTAACTTGGTTCTACTTGTTTCTATTATACTAACTGAGCCCATCCAGACATAAATTTACTTTAATGTTCTCATAATTTGTATAGTGGATGTCTTTATTTCATGAAACAGTAATTTTCAGAAACGTTTTTCATTTTGCTAAGAGACGTGCGATCTTTGATTTTCGTGCAGATTCTTACATATTTACTGTCTATCCTTTTTTAATTTACCTCTTATCCAAAGATTAAAATACATAATTTCACAAATGATACTGATTGGCAAATATACGGAACAATAATTCTAATAAATCGGCAAAAACACCAGGAAAGTTTTTGTTATTACTCACATTTTCAAGATTTGTGGGCATATTTGTCGTTGAACTGTGCTGACTCGATTCCAGGATGGCTCGTCAGTGCGTAAAATAAGCACGCAAATAAAGTATCATGCAGTGCGAAAGTGTCAGATGAGGGAATATCCCTTCAGAGACTTTCAATCAGGGACATTCGTTTTGATCAGAGACATTCGCCAATTCGGGTTTTCAACCAGAACTCATTTTTGTGGACAGTATGCTACTAAAGTTGCCAATCATCATAGTCGCCTGGCTCACACTGACATACTGATAACCACTTTTTATCTCAAGCATAATCCACTTTCATTAATGACGCCATTAAACAACTGAACATCTCTGATGGTTATTCAGTATAATTTTCTTTAATGAGCCACCACACGATTATTTCACACAGCTCACTCACAAATTTTGATGGAATGGTAGTATGGATAAGACGCTAAATAAATATGGCCTTACATGTTTTCATAGTCATCCTGAATTTTTGGCGTCAAGGAAAAGATAAATCATTCAGAGACGTTCTTTTTCAGACATAAGTGAATTCAACGTTTCCTGATAAGATAAATGATACACACGTTCATGGCAGAAGTACTTGACTAAATAGTTGAAGTGTGTGGGCTTACTCACAAGGAAAAACAAAGCTGTAGAATTGCATTAGAACAAAAATTAAGACGTGTGATTCTGGGATTTTTTCCCAAAATATGCATTTTTGTCAATTTTTTCAGCTTCAAGGCATTATTTTTAAAGAAAATGCAGTAAGAACACTACAAAATATATATTTTCTGAAAGGTACAACCCTCCCCTACCAAATGATACCTAAAATAATGAAAAACACCCCCAGGTGACAATTTTACAAGGGTTTGAATATCGAAAAGCCCGAAAATGGCCAATTGTACATCGTTCAACGTTTTCACCCATATATATATTTTTTTCTATTTTCCTCATCTGAGGTACTTTATTTTTCCACATATCTTCGCATATTTACAATCACATTATCTGCAAGTATCCAAAAGGCATTCAACATAATCATTATGACAGGAAAAAAATAATTGAAGGGTACATCAATGGTACCAACCAAAATAATTGCGTATTCTTCTTAATCCAATATCATCGAATCTCGTTTGGTTGCACTTCAAACTGATATAAAATCTTAATTCCGCTTTCAAATCTTCTATTAAATGATGTACATTGAACAAACATTTGTTTCTTTCATTGCGTTCTCTGACATAATTCCTGTAGACAATGAATTGGGCATAATTCAAAAAAAAAAGGTTTACTAATTTCATCTTTTTGTTACCTATATCATATCCGAGAATAATGACTTTTTCATTGATATCTATTACAAGATCGAAAATATTTCGAATTAAAACCGAAACCACTCTCCAATGCATTTTGATTTTTTTTTTGCATTTCAGCAAAAAATGACAAGTGGTTTCTTTACAATTACATACAGTACACAAATTATCATTCAAAATTTCCCATTTAAACAAATTGTCTTTACTGGGCAGTATTCGATGAAAAAGCTTAAAATTAAATTGCTTTATTCTGTTATCATTAATCTGATGAAACTTATATTGCAATACCTTTTTCCAATCAAAATCACAGGGTAAATTCAAGTAACCTTGCCAGAGGTATAAACATGAAGGTTCTTGTTTTTTCTTATGCAAAAATAATCTATAATAATGTTTAGCTGACGTTTTCTGTACACTGATTTTATCACCTGTTGACAACTCAATAGCATCAAATTCTTCTGTGTGCAGCAGTACAGGAGTCTGTATATTATTACGTAACTTGTCTAACCAAAACCTGGGGAATGCTTTTTTAACTTAGACAATTCAAATGAGGCGAGCATATCTTATATATATATATATATATATATATATATATATATATATCTTTATTTGTATCCTTTTAGGATTTTATACTTTGCAAAGTCGAATGTATACGTTTGTGATATAATTCCTGATTCACTCTGTGTTATGTTCTGATGGAAAAAGAAGAATGAAAATAAATGAATTGAATTGAATGTGACCAAAATGTGATCAGGGTGACCAAACAATATTGGGAGAGGGATGGCTAGTGAAGATACCAAGGATCATTGAGGAATCAAAGATGAATATAGGGAGGCAACATCAAGCAAAATCTCGAACAGCTTAGAGGTATAATGGATAGGAAAAGGGTGAAATAACAACAGTATGAGTGAAGGGGGTGGGGGTAAGCAGAAGGCCCTAGAAGATGTGTACAAGTGTGGCCACAAGAAGTCATATTAGCGCGGAGAGCCAAATAATAGGGCAAAGTACATAACATATCAACACACAGTAAAATACAATACATACTTGATAAGAATATATATGTATAAAGGTATAAATCCGTAAGCGAGTAAATAATTATATATAATTATATTATAGTGTATGCCACTAAGAATTACAAGAAATACTCTGACAAAAGGAAGAGAAAAAAATAGGCAAGTAAAATGCGTCCATGAGGAGAAATGCGCAGGCTAAACCAACATAGAAGTACGGCCGGTGAAGATATTAGTCATTTCCCTCCTAGATGTTGAGGTCATGAGATTGGATTGTGCGAAGTCGTCTCATCCAAAGCTTTTCTCTACTGATTTCATTTTCTTTCAAAATGCCAAGAAATTCATATCACTGTTTGTCCTAAATCACAAAAACACTAATATTCTATTTGGGTCATGTTTGTCCTTATCAAAGTCAACATAAAGATAAAGTGGAATTTCTCTTCGAAATTACCCACTTTTGTAACTATTCCGCAAAGTTATAATCTGCCGCAGAGAGGAAACAGTTTTTATTGTTATTTGTCGTGAGAACATTTTGATGTTTGTCATATTCTATTCTTTCCTTGGAAGCACCAATAATTTTCCCTGCATTGAAGCACATTTCGAGAAGAGCCATGACTGCGATATGTGTATTAGGCGCTGCTTGTCTGTGTCTAGCCTCACTGTCCACCAACGTAGCCCAACTGATGATAGCCCTCATAACTGCAGGTAAACTCTCGATTCTGTGACCATAATGGTAATGATGATGGTAGCAATGATAATTGCGATGTACTTATTCTAAAGTGCAGACAGTTTCTGATACATCCTTCTGCGCTGGCATAGCCCCTGACATGCCTGATGTATAATACTTGATATGTCAAACTAAGTTTGTTTTGTTTTTTTAATGAAGTATGATCCAAACGACATGTTCACGCTAAATTTCTCCCAAGATTAGAAACTGTGGAAAATATGGTGTTAGAAATTTGACACGTTTGGACAAAATTGCTATCATTATATCGCTTCTCTATGTCAAAATCTTTTCTTGTTTTCCGCTCTTCCAAAGCCTCCAGCAACGTTCAGACTACATGTCCATGAAAAGGAATTATTGATACTCATTCATATTAAGTGGTAAACCGGATGAAATAAACCGCGTATCCATGCTATACTTCCCTTGTTTCTGTCTATTTCGCAGGAGTCACGAACGCAGTGATATTCATGGCAACCATGATGTTGTTTAACCAGCGAGTGTCTGAGGCGTTCGCGTTCCTATACGGGCTCTCGGACACGGGAAACTCCGTTGGCATGATGTTACTGCCTCTCCTGACCGAATTCTTCCGCGAGGTGTACGGTTGGAGGGGAGCGATTCTTCTCCTCGGCGGCATCTCCATGCAGATCGCTAGCCTGCTGGAAATTGTTACCATGGTTACGACGGACAACTTGGTTTCCGATGATTCGCAAGCAGACTCGGTTGACAGCCAGTTGGTCAGCAAGGCCGATAAGGCAGTCGAGGGTAACAACTCGAGCAATTCGGTAAGTGGCGATGAACAGCAAAGTGAAGATGAACAGCAAAGGATGCTCGCATCTAAGTCTCATGACCAAGGTCCTTGCAGTAGATGTTACGAGATCGGACATCGTATCTGGACCTTTTTGGATCTGTCTGTCGTCACAGATGAGCCTTTTTTGATACCGTTCAATCTTTACTCCATCTTATGCGGGATTGTTAACGTCGCGTGGGTCATTTTCCTTATTCCTCACGGACAAGCGAGGGGACTCCCCCTCTCCACGGCGGTCTACCTGGCGTCGTTCGGAGGCATTGGAAACATGCTTGGGCGCATCTTGCAGGGGCCAATCGTCGACATGGGGTGGTTGACGTCCGTCGATCTCATTGTGATCTGCGCCTGCTTGAACAGCATCGTGTTCTTCCTCGACCCGCTCCTCCACGCTTTCTGGCTCCTCGCAGGAGCTGCCTTCCTGGGCGGTCTGACCATCGGCGCCAGAGTAACTCTCGACATCATCGTCCTCAAACAGTTTGCCCCGCCCAGCAGATTCTACTCGGCTTTGGGCGTTGTGAACCTGTGCTTTGGTACGGGAGAAAGCCTCGGAGGGGTTATAGCAGGTAAATTAATGACATAATGGTAACAAACGCATATTTGATGATAATGTGTGTGTATGTGTGTGGAGAGAGTGTTGTTGTGTGTTTGTTTGTTTGTGTGTGTGGTATGTGTGGCCATATCGTTGTATCGTACAATCTATATGCAATAGATGCTAAATCCCAAATAGGATTGTATTACAAATGTACCCAAAATGCATATTATACGACAAATATATATACGAAATAACTGTTTTTGCTGTTATTTTGGTATTCCAGGGCAGAAATCCTTAACCAATAATAGTATTTGAGTTATATTTGAAAATACATCAACGAAACAAAAAAAAAACCGCCTTGTTTGGGGGTTTTAACTGAGCTATAAGTCTCACAAGCATGTAGCTTCCGCCTCAGTGGGACTTTATTCTCTGTTTGTGAAATTTAAAGACAATTATGTAGGTCAACATATTCTGATAAACTTATTCATTTACATAATATATACAGTCAAACTTGTCTACAGCGGCCACCCAAGCGAGACAAAAAGTGGCCGTTATGGGCAAGTTCTTTTCCATGCTTTTTCTCTCATGGGGAATTGGTGTTATAGTGGTTGTATACGGCAGGTACATGGCCGCTATTGATCGGTGGTCGCTAAGACAGATTTAACTACATATAATACTATTATATATATATATATATATATATATATATATATATATATATACAGGGCTCGACACTAACGGTGGCCCGGTGGCCCGGGGCCACCAAAATTGAAAGTCGGGCCACCAACTTTCCAAAAACGGCAAATTTGGTGGCCCGCCTCGGGCCACCAAAATTTTTTGAAAAGTACGTCAATTAATTCGTAACTTTTTGCGCCGGAAATTAGCAGTTATATTTGTTTAAAGGATGGATGAAAGTGCCTGAGAGTGAGTGTTGCGAGTTTGTTGAGGTTTATTTATGAGTAGATGTATGTCCAACTTCCAATTCTTACTATGACTGGATAAAACTTAGATATTTGACTCATTAAAAAAACAGGACTTTTAATGTTTTTTTATTGTTTTTTTCGGGGCCACCAAATTTTTCTCTCGGGCCACCAAAAATTTGAAATTGAGGATTTTGGTGGCCCCATCGGGCCACCAAACAAAAAAGTTAGTGTCGAGCCCTGATATATATATATATATATATATATATATATATATATATATATATATATATATATATATATATATATATATTCATATGTGTGTGTGTGTGTGTGTGTGTGTATGTGTAGTCATGTTCTTGGATGGCGTGGTCACGGAAGTGAGAAGTGCGTAGTGCGTGTCGCGCCGTATACAAGAGGGACAAATAGGTTAAACATAGTCCAGAATATAGCACTGCATGAACATTTACTTTACAACAATAATTGTTATCATCTGTATGCGTGCTATTGAAGATAACAAGATTTTATATATTTTTTTTTTTTGCTACCATGACAGGATGGATCGCCAACGTTGCTGGTTTCAAGGTGGCGTTCATGGCCCTCGGTGGAATGGAGGTCCTTGCCTGTATCCTCATGATCTGCACTCGACTTTGTGTAAAGAAACAACGTTGACTCGTCTTTGACATCACCGCATGCTTAATGGGATCCGTTGAGAACTTATACGACCACGTGATGATATACCAATACCATTCGTGGTTTTAACAGTACAGTCAGCTAAATTTATGAGCATGACAAGACCTAGACATCTTGCCATAACCTGGAACACCAGCTCACAATAGTGTTATGGGCCCGAGGAAAAGATGGTGGTAATCGACAGGGATAGCACACAATCATCTTCATCATGACACCAAACTGAAAAATGACCACCAGACTTTTAGAAACGGCAACTGACAACGTTATTTCTCGCCCTCGAACGCCATGTCTGTCTCCAAAAATTCTCAAAGCTTTTCTAGTCCATGTGGACTTAGCATGTATGCTACACTCACTTGCATAAATGCGTATTCATGATGGTAATAGGAAGACAACTTATAGTTTTATACAATTCCACACAATTCCACACCGTTCATTTCGAATGGGAGAATGGGGGCTTGGGAACTTAGTATGAATTAATGTAGGGCCTAGTCTAAATCCTTAAAGAGGAAATCCACCCCCCCCCCCCCCGAAAAAAAAATCTTCAAAAGAAAGAGAAAAATGTTTCCTACAGAACGATGTAAAAATGACAAAAATCGGATGAGAAATAAGGAAGATGAAATTTCACCTTTTTTTTCGAAAAACATTTACATTTTTTGACCAGTCTTTATGAATATTCAAATGAGCGAGTTGATGATGTCATACCCTGATAAATTTTTCATGTATATTATGTATGAAATTCAGGAAATTGTTATTTTTAGCTAATACAAGTAAAAGCATGTTCCCGTTTACCAAGATATATCAGAGTTAACATTAATTTCGTTCTTTTTTATTTCGGTGGTTTTAATTCAAGTTTTATATTAATACGGCTGAAATATGGCATCTTGTTATTTCTGTATAGACACGAAATTAATAAGAAATTGTGAGAGCATGGCATCGTCAACTTGCTGATTTGAATATTCATAAGTACTAGTCAAGAAAATGTTTTCCGAAAAAAAAAGAAAATTAAAAATGTCTTGTCTTCCTTACTTCTTATCCGATTTTTGTCATTTTTGTATCGTTCTGTATGAGGGAATATTTTTTCTCTTTTATTTGAGGTTAATCTATTTTTTAGATGAATTTCCTTTTCAAAAAGATCCAAATGAAAAGCTTTAAGAGTGCTATAAACTATCACACTGTATGAGGTATAGCTCCATAAGACCCGACTTGCTGTTTATTATTATTGTGATTGTTATTGTTATTATTATTATCATTATTATTATTTTTATTATTATGTATTTATGTATTTATTTATTTATTTATTTATTTATTCATTCATTCATTTATTTGGCATTTCAACACAAAATGCAAACAGAAAATCACATTACATGACACAAAGCTTGTGGTGATTCGACGTGCATACCGCTGGCAAGTTACCAGCGGAGGAAAAGGCAAACTTAATCATCGAGGCTCGAGGCCCTCCTCCCCGACCAGTGCATGCACCCAGAATCAGCTATATCAATGTGAAACAATCACAAAAATATCAAATAATACGGTATGCAGGGCTCGACACTAACGGTGGCCCGGTGGCCCGGGGCCACCAAAAACGCGCGTCGGGCCACCAAAATTTCAGAAAGGAAGATTTTGGTGGCCCAATTGGGCCACCAAAAAGTCGGATAATTGCCTTTACTTTTGTAGATGGACAGCGGTAACAGTCGGCTCCGTAAGATGCTAAAATAAATGTCAGATGTTTGCTTTTTATTTTGGAAATGAATAACGGTCATATTCGACTCCGTATGATACTAAAATAAGTGTCGGATGTTTGATTTTGCGTTCGGAAATGAATAAGGATAACATTCGGCTCCAGAAGATGATGAAATAAATGTGGAATGTTAGCTTTGACGTTCGGAAATGAATACTAATAACATTCAACTCCGTACGATGAGAAAATAAATGCCGGATGTTTGCTTTTTATTTTGGAAATGAATAACGGTAATATTCGGCTCCGTAAGATACTAAAAGAAGTGTCGGATGTTTGGTTTTGCGTTCGGAAATGAATAAGGATAACATTCGGCTCCAGAAGATGCTGAAATAAATGTTTAATGTTAACTTTGACGTTCGGAATGAATACTAATAATATTCAACTCCGTACGATGAGAAAATAAATGCCGGATGTTTGCTTTTACGTTGGAAAGTAAATAACAACAACATTCAGCTCCAGAAGATGCTAAAGTAAGTGTCGAATGATCCCTTTGACGTTAGGAAATGAATAAACATGATATTCAACTCCATATAGATAGTAAAATAAATACCGGATGTTCACGTTCAAGTGAATGATAAGAATAATGTCTCATGTTTGCTTTTATGTTCGAATGTATATAGCAACAACATTCAGCTCCGGAAGATGCTAAAAATAGGTGTCGGATATTAATTTTGCTCTGACGTTCGGAAATGAACAACAATAACATTCAACTCCCTATAGATAGTAAAATAAATACCGGATGTTCACGTTCAGGTTTGAAGTAAATAGCAATAACAGATCAGCTGCGGAAGATACTAAAATAAATGTCACATGATCCCTTGCCCTTTGACGTTCGGAAATGAATAACAATGATATTCAACCCCGAATGATGATTAAATAAATGTCGGATGTTTGCTTTTACTTTCGAAACTAAATAGCAATAACATTCGGCTGAGGAAGATGCTAAAATAAATGTCAGATAATTGCTTTTACGTTCGGAAGTGAATAGCAGTAATATTCTGCTCCATACGATGCTAAAATGAATGTCGGATATTTGCTATTACATTTCGAAATGAATAACAGTAACTTTCAGCTGCGTTTAATGGTAAAATATTTAATGTCTGATGTCTGCCTTGACGTTCAAAAAAGAAAAAAAAACAGTAAAATTCGGCTTCCTACAATGCTAAATTGTCAGATAATTCATTTCACTTTCGGAAGTGGACAGCAGTAACATTCGGCTCCGTACGATAATAAAACAAATGTTGGATGTTTGCTTTTTTTTAATTCTAAAATGAATAACGGTGATATTCTGCTCCGTACGGTGGTAAAATGATTAACAGATTATTGCTTTTACATTTGGAAATGATTAACGGTATCAATCGGCTCAGTTAGATGTTAAAATAAATTGGAGATGTTTGCTTTCACGTTCAGAAATGAATAAGGATAACATTCAGCTCCGTAAGATGCTAAGATGAATGTCAGTTCTTTGCTTTTACATTTGAAAAAAATTAATAGTAACATTCGGCTCCGTACGGTGTTAAAATACTAGTAAATGTTGGATAATTGCTTTTACAATCAGAAATGAATAACGGTAACTTCCAGCTCTTTATAATGCCAAAACAGATGTCGGATGTTCACAAATGTCTGCAAATGCTCCCACTCTATCGTTTCAAACGTAAGTTTTGACCACCTAAATAGGCATCAACTTTTATAATAATCTATAAGCCTATTTGCTAAATCTTACAACTCAGAATAATGGTAATATGATTGAATTTTCTCTTCAATTATTTTAGACATGGGTACATGTATTGTATCACTTCAGTAATACTTAATATTTCATTTTTCTATGTTCAGTAGGACCGATTTAGTATTTCTTATGTTTTTCTTGATTTTTTTGGGGGGCCACCAGATTTTACTTTCGGGCCACCAAAAAATGAAAATTAATGATTTTGGTGGCCCGATCGGGCCACCAAAAATAAAAGTTAGTGTCGAGCCCTGCGGTATGACACAACAAAAATGGTTACAGCTCGTTATTCCGAAGGTTCGTTATTCCGAAGGCTCTTCAGTCCGAAGATTCGTTATTCCGAAGGTTCGTTTTTCCGCCAATTTCATTTTCGGATTGACAAATCTTCGGAATAACGAACCTTCGGAATAACGCCACAAATGTTCGGATTAATGAACCCTTTTTCATTTTCGGATTAACGAACGGAGGTATAGGGAATTTGTGTGTTTCGGATTAACGAACCTTCGGAATATCAAACCTTCGGAATAACGAACAGCACCCACAGAAATGATTATGCACTTCAAATACAAATAAACACATATGAAACTAGAACTATCATTGAATGTGATTAATACCCCCCCCCCTTACCTGTGTTAGCTCATTCAACAAAATTCGTAATTTCATATCATATGTTGTTTTAAAAAAATGTTACCATGGAAATGCATTGTTCAATATTGATGTTTTCTGCTTATTCAAAATTGATCACATTTGCCAAATCTCAATTCAAATGCTCAAAAACTAATGGAGTGAGCAAAGTCCACTGATAATCTATATATTTTTCTTTTTAATATGCTGTTACCGTGGAAACACATTGTTTGAGATTGACAGAATATGAAGTTTGCACATCTACGTAGTAAAGCAGTCACATGTACAAATTTCAGGTCAAAAATGCTGAAAAACTGATGGTGTTGCTCAATCCGCAATTATCTGTATGTTTTTGATGTAAATATGGTTACCATGACAACGCATTTTCAACACTGAAAGTGATAACCTTTGCGTGCACATCTGTGTACTATTCCAATTACATATGCCAAACCTCAAGCCAAAATGCCTAAAACCTGTAGGAGAGCTAGCTCAATCTACAATATTTTCTAAGCCTTACATTAAAAAAAAAAAGGTTTGGAGTTAGTTCATTGTTTATGACAAGTTATTTATTTTTTTCTGTTGAGGATATCACGGAAAGTAAGAATCAATTCTTCTTTTTTTGGGCAGTAGAGCTTTATAGGTGAAGAAGAATGAGAAATGAAATGACAAAAAATATAATACTGTTAAACAAATGCTGTGGTTGTGAAGTGAAGATAGTTGTCATTAGGAATTAGCCGATATAGTGGCTATGTTCTTATCAAGGGCTAGAAGACAAATCTAGATATTCTTAATTG
Organism: Diadema antillarum; assembly: GCF_040938485.1. NCBI lineage: Eukaryota > Metazoa > Echinodermata > Echinoidea > Diadematoida > Diadematidae > Diadema > Diadema antillarum. The sequence continues at coordinate 1,041,081 of NW_027271804.1, read as the reverse complement.
AATGCACAAAAACATCTAATTGTATAATTGAATGCCCTTAAAATGTTCGTAACTATATAGGGCATGATAGTTGCACTGTAACTATATACATGTATATACATATAGATTACATGGTAGTTATTATATTGTGTACATTGTATGCCTATTCATTCAAAGATTCGTTTCTTTATGAACACAATTGCTCTAATTTCCTTAAGTTCATATTTCGCTCTTCTCGCTTCTTCATCATTATGTTTAAAAAAGGTCTATATCTAATTGTGCATGACACAGATTATTTTGTTGACGCACTCAATCTGCCAAATCTTATTATAAATTCTTAATGCAACATAATTATGTGACAACAATATTACATCGATATGTTGAACGCATTGACATAAGACGGCCAAAATTAGGAAAATACAGCTGATGCATTTTTACCGATGAACCTGATATTGCCATTTTTGAGGGTTTTTATATGTATTGGATGCGTTCCCTCGTATAGTGCTAATTGCATTTTTTTAATCATATATGTGTGTGTGTGTGTGTGTTGATATATAGAAACATACATGAATATAATAGAAATAATTATTATGATTTATATATATATATAAACATAAAAGGGTCTGTGACAGAAGAAATTCACGATATTGTAACACATCCTGCGATGCGTCTTTAGTCTATCATAATACGTATCCTTAAAGGACAAGTTCACCTTCATACATGTGGGTTTAGTGAATGCAGCAATATTAGTAGAACACATCAGTGAGAGTTTGAGCAAAATCGGACAATCCGTTAACAAGTTATGCATTTCTTAAGTTTCTGCTCAGTCACGGCTGGATGAAAAGACTATATAGCTTGTGATGTCACATGAGTACAACGATATAAAGAGAGAAAGAAAATTCAACATATTTTCATTTTTCTTGCATAACAAAAGAACACTCGACTTCTCTCTTTCAGTTGGTAGGGGGAATGATATTACCCTTAACATACGTCAGTAGCAAGTCGAAGAAATGTGCACTTTATTCAAAAAGTAAAGTTTTGTGAAATTCTCTTTTTATTTTCCTTATATAGTTGTACGCATATTGTGACATCATACACTGTAGTAGTCTTCTCTTCCAGCAGTGACTGCGCAGATAATTAAAATATTCGTAACTTTTGAACGGATTGTCCAATTTTCCTCAAACTTTCACTGATGTGTTCTTGCTGCATTCTCTCAATCCTTATGTATATGAAGGTGGACTTGTCCTTTAAAATCATTAGAACCGTGTGTAAAGCTATATATCACAAGTAAACACTTTGAAAAAAAAAGAGGAAAATTTTCAAATGATACACGAAAAAAGGACCAGTGATATTAACGGACCGCAGGAAAATTCATCACATCTATCGAGTAGCGTGTAGTCCAAAAAGGTCGCACATTTGCTTGTTATTTGCTTTTTGGCCACCCGATGAAAGTATGCGTTACATACGGCTACTATGAAATATACTCATGAATAGTGAAATGAAAGACTCATCCTCAAAAGCAAAGTGAAATCATTAATTGGAAGAACGAAATGTTAGTTAGCTCTAAAACAATTATATATGACAAATTACATTTACTCAAATTCAGTGCATAAGTTTAATTATATTAAAAAAACCTATACGTAATTATAGCGTACTTTAATTACCTTGACTTTCCTCGAAGGAGCTTCACGATCAAATTTGGTTGCACTCTACAAAGTCTCGTAGCTTGAATTGGCGACCATGGTTACCCCAAAACAAATTTGAATGCAATTTTCCGATTCGGGTATGAGCACTCTGGAAAATTTGAATGATGATTTGCTACACTTTTCACAACGTGCACTATGTGCAAAATTTAATGACCTATATGGCTACACTATTTATATGCGTGTACTTAGTGCGAAATGACGGCAATTAACTATTCTGTCATTTTCAATGATGCGCATATATTTGCGCCGTGTTACTACTTCCTATCAACTAATCCCGAAAAGAAGATCTTGCCAGTAAACTAACCTATTCCCAGTATAATTTTCCTACTTTTTGCAGTTAACATCGTCATTTTTACTTCGCGTTTTGATTCACTAAAATACCCCCCCTCAAAGCACGCACATTCAATGTTGCCAGACGCTGCAAGACTTACTGAGAGTGAACTGCAGAAGGGAGAAGTCTCTTAGATGCACTGAGAGCCCCAGTCCTGATGACTGAATGACTTCTATAAGGAGAACAATATTAATTTCTACTTGATCTAAAACAACTCCGTGATCAAGAACATGAAAGGGAATTAACAATCTTATCCTCTTTGTTGAATATAACGCCACAGCTTACTAAATGTAAGGAGTCACTTGATTCCAAAAGACCAGTTGATTTTTAATGAAAATATATCACATATTAAAAAAAAAACTCACTTCCGTTGAAAATTTTCAGGATTGAAGTGAAATACGTTTCCTAATTTACTTGGATAGATACATGAAGCATACTGAATAGTTCACGCATATGTATTCACGTAAATATTTTATGAATGTGACTTGTAGGGCCTACTCGTGATGTCACTGATCTAATTTTGTAATTATTCGTTTTACTGCCAGCACAAACTCGGAATAATATACAAGAAATAATATAGAAGCAGAATACAATAGGTGCATCATGTTCTTCGAATCATTTCACACCCTTCAACAAATGCAGTGATTCTCCCACTCAGTGGATTCTCCATTGCGCGCGAGTGTCCAACTATAAAATAAGTTAGTTTATTTCTCGTCATGCGTGCAGCTATAACCAAAGAGATCATCTATAGGCTTCTACCAACCTTAATCAGTGACTTGCTGGCTAGCTTTCGTCCACTGTGGACTTCTTCAGGCCAAGTGGTTGTACCGTTTCTCTTACACTGCCTGCTTGTTTCTTGATCATTGGACCAAAGATTAGCGATAAGCTGTATCCGGAATCCCTACCGAGAGTGGGTTTGATTCTGTTTATCCAGATCCAATCCAGATGGACTCTTTCACTTTTCTTGGCAAAAAATTCCTTTCAAACGCTAATATTGTTGCATCACTCCATCCAATATTTATGTCCTGTGTTGAGGGCGTGTTCAGCTAGGGCTGAATGAGGGGAAAGGATTGTTTAGCCTAAGGGCTCTTTTGTGCTCCTTTAGTCGGTCTTGTAGAGTTCTGCCGATTGATAGCCAGCAAGTCAGTAAAGGTTGGTAGAAGCCTAAATCTCCTACTAGTATTTGTCCGTGTGCAAAATAACTTAAAAGTTAACGAATTTGGATAAAACTTACAGGAAGGGTAATAAAGGGCTCTGAGATTTTACCCTGGACTACGCCCTCTATTGCGCACACACTCTCACTAGACGTTTCCGTACGTCAACGCGGCGCGCGCGCCTGCTGCATCTAAGTACTCGATCGCGTGCATATGTGTGTGCGCAACTCTCGTTCGTGCGTGAAGCATAGTAGTAGTATAGTACGTTCACATGACAGCTCTGTATACACTGTGCATGCAGAGTGCACTACAGAATGATGACTTAACTGGTCTAGCAAAATCGCTTTTTGAATGCCGGAAAGAAGAAGCCTCTTAGCGTGAATTTGAAAGAAAATCCAAGGTGAAGATGGGCAAGAGAGATACCCGTGTGGTAAGTAATTTGTATTTTTAACAAAGTGTGATACAAATGTGCTGAATTCACCTTCCCATAACGTTACATCTCGTGATCTGGGACTGCACACTGACTATTAAATTCTTCGTGCATGGAGTTATCGCATTGTGTAGATGGCGTGATCGCCGTGGGGTCGGACGCAGAATTTACAGAATTTTGAATGTGTTAGCGGGTGACGTTCGGCTTCAGGCCATTAACAATATGTAGTGTACCATTGATTTGTAGGTCTTTTCCAGAATTCCAATGCAGTGATGCTTTTACCAAGGCAGGGGGTTCATAAAGCTGTTGTAAAATCAACAATATCCAACAAATCGGAATCTTTATCATTTGTTTATGATGCAGGGCCCTTCTCGTTCTGCCTGGGCATAGACGGTCTAAATGGATCAGTTCTGTATTCTGATGTGGGTTTTGGGGGTTAGCACCCTGCATGCTATTCTTCTTCTTCTTCCAATAAGTACATCACTCTCAAAAGAGTATTACCGTACTGGGTGCTATAGGTGCAGGTGTGACTACAGGAACAAACATCACATCTGGTGCAAGAAGATAAACTTAAAGATAATAAAAAGTGTTGGTACCTCAAAAGTTTTCTTGAATTTCCTTGTCTTATTTTGTGTTTCAGGTTAAAGTACCTTTCATATAACTAACGCTGTGAGACTTACTCGCCCCAAAGTGCTCTCATGTCTTAGTAATCATGCAATTACATGTAACTGCGACCAGCAGCCCCATACGCATACAATAGCGTAATCGGACTTCGCATTGTAGCATTCAGGATCATGACAGATTTAGTATCGCAGGATACATGTCAACTTAAAATCCCAAAAATTCTTCAATTTGAAGACTTACCAATTAAGGTGAAGTATTGAAAACGGGCTTCGGGCAACGTTTGTTTTGGTTCTGCCTATAGTCCCTTTCTGTTCGAATTGATGACTGAATGTGACTCGGTCGAGAGGACCTTGGGAGAGCTACCATACACTGAATACTACAGCCAGTGCATGCGAACACATCACATGCGCACAAATTTCAAATCCATCAACGAATAAGATGTTTGTGTGCGCATGCGATGGCCGTAGTAGTCAGTGTAGTAGCTCTCCCAAGGTCCTCTAGACCGAGTCACATTCAGTCATCAATTCGAAAAGAAAGGGACTAATTGGCAGAACCAAACGTTGTTCGAAGCCTGTTTTCAATACTTCAACTTAATTGGTAAGTCTTCAAATCGAAGAAATTTTTGGATTTTAAGTTGCCATTTACCCGCGATACTAATTCTGAATGCTGCAATGCGAAGCCCCATTACGCTATGCATATGGGGCTGCTGGTCGCAGTTAGCTATGCGTACAATGGGCTGCACGCTGCTGGTCGCAGTCAGTGGTTTCGTACAATATTTATCGACGCCGTACGGCGACGGCTCTAGTACGAAACCATTATTGCATGATTACTAAGACATGAGAGCACTTTGGGGCGAGTAATTCTCACAGACAACGTACTTTAATGTGAAACACAAACCAAGACAAGGAAATTCAGGGAAACTTTTGAGGTACCAAAACTTTTTATTATCTTTAATGGTGCAAGTGAAAAAAACCTCCTTAGCTTAGTGTTGTGAAATGGCCGATATTGCCTACTCGCCTCTTGTCTTGGTTGGTAATTAGCAGCCCGGGTGGCGAATTGGCGGTCAGTGGTCTGCGATGGGGGGTCATCTCTCGGTCTCAGTGTCAGTCGGTCTGCGTAGTAGATCCGTCCGGGCGTCCCTCGACACCTCGAGGTCGTTCATCCGTGTTGTCTATACGGGCACGTACGCGCACCCGCGCGTGGGGATACATAATCATATATATTTCACTACACGCCCCCCGGCCAACAAAGCTAAGGCCCACTTTTTCCAACTCTAAGACCCTGCTGTTTTCTTTAAAAAAATCCTTCACCAATTTATTTAATACAATCTTCAGGAAATTCCTATCAACCTTCCAATTACTGATCAATTTGTGAAGTAATGTACCCACTTCATTTTGGAGAAATCCTTCCATCCTCCAATTATATATCTCAACAATATCATTTACTCAAAAATCTTTCAATATAACTACTTTATCATTCCGATTTCTTTATAAAGAAACCCAAGTAAACATATATCCACATAAGTTCCCATAACACTCATTACAAATTTCAGTTTCACCATTGATGTATTTAAACCGTGACCCAACCTAACTAATGTATAGTTTAGCCAAAATTCCAAAAATGCAAATTTTAGACTTGTTGGTTGCCTGATCTAGCCCTTCTCTATCTCTGACAGGGGGCAATGATAACCGAAAAACCACACACACAAATCGAATGAAAACGTGCACTTATCGAGCTCCCGTTCCTCTCGAATCCGGTTTCTCGCAGCGGAAAGGTTCACAGGATCCTCCTCGGAAACTCTCGTATAAGGTTCCCGAAATTCGGGACACTTAAATAACTTACAAAATAAGGAAAACAAACTAATCCTAACCTAATGCTCTAACGGAACAATATTCGACTAATTCCCCTATCCACGTACAATCTGTAGTATCTTCAAAAAAAAATTCAATACATGCCACAATACTGTTTATCTACTAAATGACTATTAAATCCAAATCTATTATCACAATATCAAAAACCGACTCGGAAACTCCGTACAGAAAAGGGTAGGTGGCAGGAGTCCTAAACTCCCGCCAAAACGCAACCCTGGAATTCTCGGCACGCCACGGGACAATGAAATGGTAAACGGACAAAAGCTCCTACTTTGCTTATAAATAGCCTGCGCGGGAACCGATTCTATACCTTAATGTCCCACTCAAATACCCAAATATCCCATAAATTGTTTAAATCTGCTATATTTCTATGGAAAAATCTTCCCCAACAATAATATTAAGTGCCCGAGGACCTAAAAATTCCTAAAATATTAACACTAGTCATAAGCGGTACTTTCAAAAACGCGTAAACTTTGTAAAGTTCCTTCACTGCTGCGATATTCTAGTAACTGAAAAAAACCCCGAATATATATGAAAGAGACCGGAAAGAAACTCTTGCCGGTACCTTTTACCGAAAAGACACACAAAAACGCAGTTTCTTTTTTGCTCGCAGCGCCACTGTTGTGAAATGGCCAATATTGCCTACTCACCTCTTGTCTTGGTTGGTAATTAGCAGCCCAGGTGGCGAGTTGGCGGTCAGTGGTCTGCGATGGGGGGTCGTCTCTCGGTCTCAGTGTCAGTCGGTCTGCGTAGTATAGGCCATGGGGTGAAGCTGAAAAAGAGGCTTAGAAAATGGGTTTCGTTCCAGCAACACTGGCACTACTTTCTGAACGCGGAAATGTGATGTTTTGTACATCGTAAATATACTGTAAAAAGTTCTCCTCGAAATATCCTGCAGTTTTTGCGAAAATCCATATTTTATAAACTGCGACCAGCAGCCCAATACACATATCGTAATGGGGCTGCGGATTGTAGCATTTAGGATCATGACAGGGAGTATCGCGGACAAATGTCAACCTTAAATCGAACAAAAATTCTTCAATTTGAAGACTTACAAGTAAGGTTGAAGTATTGACAACAGGGTTCGTGCAAGGTTTGGTTCTACATATAGTCATTTTCTGTTCGATTTGATGACTTAATATGACTAGGTCGAGAGGAATCTGGGAGAGCTACATTTATTGACGGTCAGCGCAGGCGCACACATCACTGCGCACAAATTTCGTATCCATTGACTGGATATTAGATGTCTGTGTGTGCATGCGCTGGCCGTCAATGCAGTGTAGCTCTCCCAGTTTCCTCTCGAGTCACATTTAGTCATCAATTTGAACAGAAAGGAACTATTTGCAGAATCAAACCTTGCACGAACTCTGTTATCAATACTTCAAATTTATTAATAAGTCTTCAAATTGAAGATTTTTTCCCGATTTTAAGTTGATATTTGTCCGCGATAAAATATCCGTCATGATCCTGTATGCTACAGTTCACAGCCCCATGACGCTATGCGTATGGGGCTGCTGGCCGCAGTTATGCGTATGGGGCTGCTAGCCGCAGTTATGCGTATGGGGCTGCTAGCCGCAGTATAGTTCCCATAGTGTTTCTAAGCTGAAATGCATACACATTTGTAAAGCACTGCTTTTAGCCATATACCTAGAAAAAAAAAGTGAAGTTTTGGTTTAATAGTTGCATTATATCTCATGTTTCAGCTTTTCCTGATGCTGGCTATGCAAAGGAGGACAAGAGCAAAGTGGTTCAAGACCATATGAGAGAGAGCACTAACTGACCGTCAGAGGTCAAGGCAAATGCCTTACCTGGTATATTCTGTTCAAAGACATGTTATTAATCAAATGACTAATCATTCAAGGTGTGTGTCGGCCTGCATGTGGGAGAATCTTATTGTACACACACACACACACACACACACACACCCTCACATGCACACACACATACACACACACATAGTTATGAAGATTCAATATACCCAAGTGTATTAAAATATTATTCTACATGCCTTGGCCATTTATCACATCAGCATCATAAAAAAGATTATCATAAACATGAACACACACAATGATATAATACATGTACTGATCAGTGCATTACACATACACAGGTGCATAAAAACGCTGACATATTATTTACACTCACACGCACACATACAAACTCATTTACACACATGAGACATTACTATTAAACAGATATTGTTTATCAGTAAACATGTTTTTCTTTTCTTCTTCTTCTTCTTCTTCTTCTTCTTAAGAAGCTTTGATATACTTAGATCACATAGCAATCACGTTGTTCATGAAATATTATACATTACTTTAGCACTAGAAAATTTAATCTTCATAAAATTTCCTGAAGTTTTCATAGCTATCATTAGGTTACAACATGGTGGGACACTACCTCCTTTCATGTATGATAGCTCAAAATGATAATCAGTCAAATTTTCTAGTTTTAATAAATTTCCTGGAACATTCCATGGTCCAAATATCCTTGAAAGGATGTAAAAGTTTTGAAAAATGCCAATATATAAAATAAAGGCAAAATTATAGTTTACCCATTCATGAGTGAAAACTGTTGGATTCTGCATTGGAGGCAATGTGTACCTGAAAATCTTGGAGAGAATAAAACAGGTTTGGCATTAAAAATTATGATAACATTGCAATTAACATCCAATATCAGAGGATCTGTGCAAACCTGACTCAACTTATGCACAATTTTCATTTGGCTGGTGTGTATTAGTTTTAGCAAAGTGATTTTGTACTCACACCTACATTGTACTGACCTTTCTACATGAACATTCTGTTTCAGTATTAATAATAGTTACATATGTTTTTTCCCCAGAGTGGGAGAAACAAATTTTAATCGTAGTCATTCAGTTTTATGAAAAAAAAACACACTTAGGAAAACATCTTTGTTCTTAGAATAATTCAACCCTAATCAAATCATAATAGTGGGCAGAAATGTTTGCTAAAGGGCGAACAATCACATACTGAGGCAAGGAGTCAAAACATGTTGCATAAACATTGGCATTCAAAATACAGGAAGCAATCTGTATTACAAAGACATTTTATCATGCACAACTTTGGTAAGATGTCAATTCTTGAATATCAATCACATTGACCAAAGCATTGGTGCATATACAGTACATTCTGTTGTTTCTGAACTTTGCACTGAAGTTCTTTGTGTATGAGTGTGAATGTTTCAGTGGTGTATAGGCCTACATGTATATATTGCTCCATTTTATCAAGGACAACTTATAGTAACATGACAATGTTTTCATGCTTCAATATCAATCATATTAACCTATTTCCCTTGGCAAGTAATGAGCAGGTTGACTCTGTTGCAAATGATGCATTTCACAGGCAACACAGCAGAACCTGAAGAGCTTCCAGAAGAAAATCTTGATCTTGATGTGAGCGTCTTAGGGGAGGAAACAGATGCTCCTGCTGAAGGACCAGGCTCCTCCTTCAGCTTTCATTTCCTAGCGAGATTCAGGCGTTTGCTATCTATAAACCTCTTGTAGCACGTTTCATGGAATCCTATTTAATACAATGGAGAAATGAACAGCAATGATTAGCCGTTGGATTTTGTTAGGGGGAAAAAAGGCTAAGTTAGAGGGAGGGGTTGAACATTACACTCAATATATCATTAAATGTACGGTAGACTATTGACTGCCAATATTTGAATCTTGTAATTACCAATACACAGGCCCTAGTACTATGCCAGGTAATCATTAACGCCTCATGATCATTGTCATCATCAACTACTTCAACTTGTACTTGCAGTGCAATTACTGATTTTGAATTACATCTACAGCTTTCAGCACCTGATCACATGCAATATCAATTATCATAATTATGAATACAACTGCCTTATCATCATTAATACTAGTAATCCTTGGCCTTTCACTATCACCACCACCCACTGCTTTATAGTTTGGCACAACATAATGGTAATCATATGTTTTAGGGAGTTTAATTGTTGCAATTATGTTATTGTCATTGTTGGTCTTTTAGATCTATTTATATCAAATATTAATAAGTTAATTTAATGAGATGCTAAATGTGTGTTTTGAGGGAGGATTCGCCAATTTCGGGGTGAGAGAAACAGGATGGATTTTTAATACTAATACTCCATGGCCATGATTATGAAAATATAAATTTACATGCAGTTTAGACCTTTTTCAATCCAGTCCTGTGTGTCAAGACTTTTACAAAACAATATCACCGATCAGCTACATCAACCTAACCTGGGCTGCACATAGAACAACATGTAAAATTACATCTAGGCGACATAACGGCGCTATGCCATGCCAAGGTGAAATTCAAGATAATTTATCTAAGTAACAGACACGCTAACGGCTAAGCTACTGCATTAGCGCCCATTATAACATACACAAGCAACGTTCATAACATAGCTATTAAACGTTGTACAATTGTACTTGTAGTCATCATGGTCATTAACATTATGAGTGAGACTGCACTGCAGTGTCGACTGCTACGACTCGACTGTACGCACGTAAACTAACCTGTAAATTATCCTACTACGTACAAAACGTGTAGGTTAAAGTTGCAGTCAGTCCCCCTGAGCAGCTGAATCACTTCGTTCTGGTCTGCGATTTCACGGTCTCCCCCACTCAATTTGATCCACTCTTTGGCACACAAAATAGGTTTCGTCTATCTTAGGTTTGTCATAGCCGTGAAATTTTCAAACTTCATCGCTGTTACATGCATAATAACGCATAATAAGTTTCGGCTGAGCAGACGACGTAGACGCGTCGACAGGCTCACAGGGGGCGGCCATTTTGACTCGTAAACAATAATTCTCGATTCGGATTGGATAACATACATCACATGATCGTTCGCGAATGAATATCGTACACGGCAAAGTGTACATATTCAGCTCCTCAGTGACAAAAAAGTTCACTGTTTCCCCCTAAATTACCAAAATACTGCAGGAGGGTTTGTGTCGAACTTTTTCCTGTAGCCTTTTTGGTTATTTGTTTACACGTAGCTGTGGAGAAATTTTAGTGCCGCAGTTGTCGGAACGAAACAAGCGAAAAAACCAGCTCACCCCATGGCCTAGTAGATCCGTCCGGGCATCCCTCGACACCTCGGGGCCGTTCATCTGTGTCATCTATACGGGCACGTACGCGCACCCGCGCGTGGGGATACATAATCATATAGTATATTTCACTATCGGTACATTAGTATGAGGGTTATCGGAGTGTAAGTGGTTTCAAACTGCTCCGAATGGTCTTGAGAGACGGAGCTGAAATCACAGTTGAGGGAAGGCCGTTCCAGATGCAAACAACACTTCGGAAGAAACTGTGTTGAAAAGAGAGGATTCTGCAGTGATGTTGCCGGAGCTGAGTTGGATGTGGTGGCCTCTGGTCAGGTCTGATGAATGATACAGGTACATTGTATGTTGGAGCAGCAGGGATAGCAACAAGGCCATTGATGATCTTGTATAACATGATGGCCTTGTTGCGTGCACGACGCTCCTGTAGAGACTGCCAGTGAAGGTTGTGTACCATTACAGCCACGCTACTTTGTTGGTTCTAGTCAGCTATCACAAATCTTGTTGCACGTCGTTGGACCATTTCTATATCAGATATTATAAGTTCTTTGGTGTGGGGATCCCAAACTGAGGAGGAGTATTCAAGCGTTGGACTTACATATGTCTTATAAGCTTGTTCCTTGATGTTGGATGGACACCTCCTCAGATTGCGCTGAAGAAAACCAAGTGTACTATTACTCTTCTTACAGATATTTTGTATGTGTGGTTTCCAGCTAAGATTGCAATGAAGTGCATGAATTGCTCTTTCTTTCTTTGCAATGAATGAATGAAGTGGGATCTTCTATGTGCACGAATCAGGACTAAACTCAACACAGGACCTCTATTTAATGTCCTTCATTCTGAGAGACAGCATTTAGTGCTTCTTACAATGTACTACTAGGGGACAACAGGGGGATGGAATACACACCACACACTAGTCGGCTAGACTTGGGAATTGAACCCAGGTCATTCTAGGATTTGAAGGCAGATGTGATGCCCTCTGGAGCCAAATCACAGTAGGAAGTAAAAAAAGAGGGGAAAAAATGTGATCTCTGTCAGTTGATGGTGTGCTAGCTGGTCATGAAACAATATCCCAGGTGGGAAATAAAAAAAAAAAAAGATATATTCTACCATCAATAAATTTTTATTCATCTGGTAATGGGGCAGAGATGCAATATTTCGGAAAATTTCCGGAATTCCGGATTTTTCCAAAAAGAGGGAAGCTTTCCGGAATTTCCGGCAAGCTGGCAAAAAATCTGTATTTCTCGATTCTTTGGGAATGCGTGAATAACTACTGAGATAATGCGCCTATTCGCTCTCTCCGTCTCTAGCTCTCTCGGCGACCTCCGTACGCGTATTAATAATACATGCAGCAACGATGTTTTTCTTTCAAAGCATTTGCCAATTTGATGAGTGTCATCATTGATGGGGAATAGACTCTACTTTACAATGAAACTGACTTTTTTCCAATGGCAGGGGAACCTAATACTGTATGGCCTTTTTTACGATCAGTGGTGTAACTTTTGTACTCAGAGGGTCAAAATTTCAAACAAAATATTTTTTCATTATTCTGTTTGATTCCTGTTGGAAAGTATTCAAATTTTTGAAAAAATAACATTTCAGACCTTAAACCTGAAGAGTTATTGGTGTAATTTAAGGAAAACCCTGTCACCTGAAGTAAATTTAAGCAAAATTTTGTTTTCATGAATTGCACCATAATGACAAAACTCTGTAGTCAAACTTCACCATGCAAAGTTTATATGGTTAACAACAATATATAGTTTGTGAATCAAAACTATTTTGGGGTTGAATATAAAGTGATTTACAAAAAAAATACATGAGATTTATAAATTTTTGGTAAAAATACCAATTGACATGCAATTTTTAAGATTTTAACTATTTATTGGAGGGCAAGCCAGGTCAAACTCTATACTATAACAAGTCTTTAAGAAGGGCTACCTTCCTACGTAGGTTAAATGAAATTCCAATCATTTCTTTAAATCTTGGATTTTTCACACATGGATGTTTCGGAGGTGACAGTTAACATATTAGAATGTTTCGGAGGTGACATTAATATCAACACTCAGTTTTTTTGAGAATAAGTGACAATAACACAAAACTTCTTCTTTTTATCAATGTTTTTAATAATTATAACTCGAGAACAAGAAATTAACTCCTGTTTCAAGCAGATAAACCACACAGAACAAGTGTTTTTTTACACTTCATTAATTAGCATGGGCACCAGTAGTTTGCCTTCCATTTGGACGAAGGTTGTAAACTAAATATTGTAATCTGAAGAAACATGGCATTCCATTTTCTACCTTAAATTGAGATGAGGGTGTGAGATCATTTTAGTAATGTTTCTTTGCTCTCAGAACATTTTATTCCACAACACCAAGGAAGAATCACTTCGTTTCGGAGGTGACATTCAATGTTAACATTGTGTTGAAATATTCATTTACATTAAGAATATGACAGACATAAGCTAGATATTGTAACCTGAAGAAACATGGCATTCCATTTTCTACCTTAAATTGAAATGAGGGTGTAAGATCATTTTAGTAATGTTTCTTTGCTCTCAGAACATTTTATTCCCCAACACCAGGGAAGAATTACTTTGTTTCGGAGGTGACATTCAATGTTGACATTGTGTTCAAGTATTCATATAGTATGCCCCCCCCCCCCCAAAAAAAAAAAAAAAAAAAATACAATTAGACTTTTGCATTGATAGCACCCAATATGATTAAATCAGCTAAAATCTACTTTGGGGTCTTAAATTATAACATCTTAGCTCTATTTTGCAGAAAGCCCCAGTCAATTTGGTTAAGTGGTCTCAAAGAAATGTGGATTGTTATAAAGGATGTCAGGAGTCTGATTCTTCCAAGTTTAGCACTTGGATGCTCTTGGAACTGCATATTAATGTGTAAACACAATATACAGAACTTGGAGGGAAGGGATTCCTGACATGCTCTACAAAAACCCTCATTTCTCTTTGACCTCTGAAGCAAATTGAATGGGGTTTTCTGTAAGGTGTGGGCAATGAGTTATAGTTTCAATCCCTCAAATTGTATTTTAGATTGATTCACTATCTTTAAAGGTATCGTTGCGGAGGGTACCATTGTAATTTTTTAGTGGGGACATAGGTTATGAATGCCAAAAGCAAAAATTCTTATTTGACTTGTATTATGTTTTTGTTTGCACATAATATTATAAATAGATTAATTCAAGGATGTTCATGAATTCTTCATCATTCTTGATAGCCACCATACAAATGTTATAATACTGGTGAAAGGTGTTTGGTTCATCTGGGATAAATTTTCTATATATACCAGATTCATTTAAACTGTTGACATTACTAAAATATATTTTATGTATCTTTCTGAATTGCTTGAAAATTACCAGCAAATCATATATATTAGTCACTTTTGAGAGTAAAAAGTATAAGATGAGAAAAAATTATTTTATTGTTTTGGAGGTGACACAACACAGAGACAACCCAACTTCTCAGGTGTTAACTAATATATTGTGAACATCCATGTCTTTCCTCATGGCTATAATTTTCAAATATAAGCTCTTTCTTTCAGTTCTTACTTGTTATTTTGTTTCGTTATTCTCTTTCATGATAGTGGATACCAGCTCATATTTTGTTTTAGATTGTAATTCATACTAATCTTTAGCAAGTTTTTACAGTTTGGTTAAGACAACAGTTTGTGTTTCCCAGCTGAAGAGAGCAGCATAATGCTTTTGTGTGAACTTATGGGGAATTTTTTTTTTTTTTTTGTTCAGTAATTTTACCCATCAACTTCACAGAAGGTCCCGGACACAAACTGGTCTCAAATAACCCTAAGAGGGACCGAAAAAGGACAAATTCACCTCAATAGACATGAGGGTTGAGTAAATACAGCAATATTAGTAAAACACATCAGTGAGAGTTTGAGGAAAATAAGGCAATCCGTTCCAGAGTTATGAATTTTTGAAGTTTCTGCTCAGTCAAAGCTGAATGAGAAGACTTCTATAGCTTGTGATGTCACACGTGTACAAGGATATAGAGAAAGTATCAAGAAAATTCAACATATTTTCACTTTTCTTGCATAACAAAAGAACACTTGACTTCTCTCTTTTGGAAGGCAGGGTGAATAATATTGCCCTAACATACATCAGTAGCAAGTTGAAGAAATGTGCACTTTTTTTCAAAAAGTAAAGTTTTGTGAAATTCACTTATATTTTCTTTATATCAATGTATGCATGTGACATCATACACTGTCGTAGTCGTCTCATCCAGCAGTGATTGCATAGATACTTTAAAAAAAAACAAAACATAACTTTTGAATGGATTGTCCAATTTCCCAAACTTTCAATGATGTGTTCTACTAATGTTGTTGCATTCACTCAATCCACATATACAGTATATGAAGGTGGACTTGCCCTTTAAGAAACCATTTTCTTTTCCTTGAAATTCCAGTACATTGTACTTAAAGCCAAATTCTAAAATAAAACATAATAACAAAACAAGGCAAACACATCATCAAAATCATATTGAGATAGAACTACAAATCTTGTTTTTGGATCTTTCCCTTTCCAGTCCAGGGGACTTGTTCCTCTGTTCACTTTAGTTGTCAGACAACTTCAATAATCTTTAGAAATACAATGTCATAAACAGTTGGTTCAACTTGGAAAATGTAATAATTATTGTCATATTAGAAAAAGAAATCACATAATTTTGTTTATGATTACCACGTTGTACATGGAAAAACAACAACTAAGAATTCAAGAACAAGTTGTGCACCAGCTATAGGCATGTGGCCTTTTTGTGGAGTTTGATTATTTTATGATTTTTTTAAGATTGTGGACTAGGGCATGCATGAACTGCCACATGTATCACTTTGGTATCAAGGGAATTCTGGTGAGCTAGGTATACAAAAGTCACTTCTATTGTGATGATTTTGTAGATATTAAATGTATTTGAAAATGTTAATAGATAGTGAAAAGGAACTGAAGTTTTGCCTTTCACTATCACATAACAATATGGTGTTAACAAACAATGTCACCTCCGAAACACAAGAAAAAGCAACCCACATGGAAAGCTTTGATTGGTAAATCTTCACAACTAAATTGCTTAAATTGGAAATCAAGCTTCTAAGATGAAAGCGTCTATATGTTTACTTAACTAGAGCAGGAGAATTGATCTTGATTACAATATTATATATACAACAGATGGGTGTATTTTGTGCATTCTCTTTGTTAAAAAAGTGAAAAAATGTAAATTTGCCCCAAAACGTACAGTATAGTAATAAAAATAAGAGTGAGAGTGTGTTAGTTGATTTCTCCACTTTGAGACTTAGGTTACTAAAATAAATGAAACCATTGGTGTACATGATATGGTTTCTCTTCAATAGAAATGAGCAAAAACTCTTGTTAACAGTGTTTTGTCACCTCCGAAACAGTAATTCTTTGTTTTTATTAGATCTTTCATTAATCTCTAGAAAATTCTCACTTCCTGTTGCCAAATTACTATTTTCATCCAAAAGAGATTCCTGTCAATTGGACAGAATCAAACAAAATTGCTTTGTCTTCGAGAAATTATCAAATATAATACGCTTGTTGTTTCGGAGGTGACGATTGTTTCGGAGGTGACAAGTGTTAACGGAAAATTGTAAATTGCTCCGAAATGAAAACAACAGGCTATATTTCTACTACCTTCCTTCAGAGATAATGTGAGGGGATATGTTACATTTTTGTAAATGTAATGTATAACTGATGTCAAGAATAAAAAAATCAAATACATAAATCTGTTGTCTCGGAGGTGACAGAAAAGTTAACGGAAAAGTTGCATAAATTTATAAACACTCACCAAAAAAATGATAAGCTATTTGAATCAAATAATCTTTGGATCGAAGTTAAGTCAGATTGATTACTATTCTGTTTTGATGGAAATTAGCAAAGTTGAATTTTATAATTGTGAGCAAGAGCTAACTCAAAAGAGGGGTTAATTGTTAACGGAAAATGTCACCTCCGAAACATAAAGTTTGGACAATTTCAGTCTGTAAAGAAGACAAAGCAGAACCTGGTAAACATAATAGTTCTTAATGTTGGATACCTGTCTATCACCACAACAACAAAAATAATGAAAAGGAATAAACAATTTGATATGCTAGGTCTGACAAAAAAACCATGTCAGAGTGCATACACCAAAAGTGTTGGATTTCAAGCATGTAAGTGCATGCCACATCTGAAAGAAAAAGAGAGGAAAGTTCATTAAGGTACCCAAGGTAGACACTGTGGGTGGTAAGTTTATGAGAAAAAATAATGCATATCTGTCAGTGTATAAGAAAGTTATACACCAATTAGTGCCAAAACCATGTTTTACACCACTGATTGTAAAAATGGCCGTATGTGATAAGAAAGAGGGCTGCAAGCAGGCAGCTCAAATACTGCTTCTCTGTTGTTGTAGTTGTTGTTGTTGTTTGTTTGTTTGTTTTTGTTTTTTGTACGTCAAAATGTTTTAAAGTGCAGTTTCTTCCCTTCAGTTTCATTGTCCTTGGGATTCACAGTATATTTTGTCGCTATTTCATCTTCCCATTGGCATACAGGCATTCGTCAACCCAATTGCTGCAGCAAGAGCTAATGGCCCAAGGCCCCAGGCCGGACCCACCATCCAGGATTACCTCAACCGCCCCAGGCCAACATGGTATGAAAGAGTTCCTGCCCGCTTGACAGCCTTTTAATACCACTCACCAATTTAGGCGCATCCTGCTATATGTAACAAAGTCCCCAGAACTGGCAATTTTCTTTCGTTGTATTGACGTAACGTTTTAATTGAAGAGAATTTTGTGCATTAAACTTTAATGCTAGTCATTTTGGGGGGCAAAATGTTTGCTTCATAGTTACAAAATTTTGCTATAGCCTTGTTCATTGTAACTGGAGTGCCATGTACTTGATTTATGCATCGACTGCCACTGATTGTATTTCAGTTTGTTTACCTTTTCATTTTTCTGCTGAACTGCAGTGTAATGTCAATGGAAGAATTTATGCATGTACCACCATCTGCATTATAACTGTTTGGTGTTACAAGTGACACCTTTCAGTTATGGGGTCTTATTATCCATTTCAAATAAGGTGAGGACCAGAAAATATTGTATTCTCATAACTGTAGTCCTAAGGTCTACATACACATTGTAACTCTCACTTTGGAAATCTCTTGTGTAAACTATTTACTGCAGGGAAGAATGGCAAGAAGAGCAGAAGAAAAAAGAGGCAAAATCCAGCAGTTTGGCTGGCTGGGAAGAGAAGATGAACCTGGCAAGTACAGAATACAACTGTTTTATTTATTTCATTTTTTTTTTTTTGGGGGGGGGGGGGGCGGGGGAGGGGGAGGGACGCGGTTTTGTTTACTTATTTTTAGCTTTTTAGTGTATAAGTACATAGTACATTGTAATTCTATGATATGGTAATATCTATATTTTTGCTGTTCAGTTATTTTGCGGCTAAAGGTCGAGGCCATCAAGTTGTCGTGGGTTGCCTACAATATATATCTTGTACGTTTAAAATGATGTCCATAAGAGTATTTTGCATACATGTGCAACAATGATTTAACTCAGTTTCCAACAAATGCAGTAAATGTATTGAGATTGATAGGGCAATGAGCTGGTGTGATACGTAGTTGGCATTGAAATATGCAAATGAGAAAGGTTTAAAGGTCATAGACAAATTGTAATATTTCACCCTTGTGCTCGTGCAGTAATACATCACATTTGTAGGTACCAAGGCATGTTGCGAGACTCCCTTTAGCATGACTGGGGGTAATTCATTAGATATTATTTGTTGGCCTGGTGGCAGTAAAGTGAAGTAAAGTGAACAGAAGTCAACATCAAATTCTGAAATGCTACTGTTTTGCTCCAAATGTATGAAATGGTTATAGAATTGTGTGTCATAGCTACTTAATAGGTGTTTGACAAAATGAAGTAAAACCCTAGATAAAAGATCGAGATTAAAAACTAGAAATAATGCTGTCTGCTAGTTGAAAAAGGGCATTTTCATCTCAAGCGAGTGAGATATGGAAATGCAGTATTGTGGGACATATTTAAATGACCTTGGAAAAGTTTTGTTAGGGTCAGGAGTCAAAGGTTATGGCCAAATGCTTCATTGAAAGTGCACAGACCCAAGAAATTTTTAAATTTATTTCGTTGTGTGAATGGAATTGATTACAGAAAAGTTTGCAAAAACATAAAAGTTGACATTTAAAAAAGTTAAGATGTATACAGTATTGACACTTTTCATTCTATATGCTTTTCCTTTCCTGCTCCTGTGCAGAAATTTAGGGAAGATCTGAGGAAAGCGAGAGAAAAAGCTCTTGGAGGATCGAGTGCAAAGAAGAAGGTATGGGCGCAGAAAATAAAATCAAAGGCGTGCCAAGTAACGTTGGTGATGGAGATGATGAAAACTTGTAAACATTTGATGTTGTGTACAAATTGAAGGCTGTTCAATCTGGCTTTTGGTGTTAGTAGTGTACCAACACTGAATCTGTCCTGCTCTGTGGTAAAACCCTTGGATATGAAAAGCCACAATTTTTACCATGTATTGCCCTACTTTTGTGTTGGGACATTGTGGATTTGTTGAGTTTAAGTTGCCTTTCTAATTGAGCTTTAAATAATCATGACTTGATTCAACAGCAGCACAATTCTACCGAACAAAAAATGCATGATATTGACTATATGCTTTGTATGTTCTTTTGGAGGCTTGTCAATTGTCTCTTTTTGCAAATGAGTGTGTTTAGCAAAAGCTTTTTGCGGTAGTGAAGAAGTTCACTATGTGACCTTAAATGTACTTTTGATAGGTGGGTCATTATCAGTGGGCAGCAATAATAACAAGCATTTGCACCAGGAATAAAATTGATAGTAACCCCTATGACACAGAACAAGCACGCCACCTACAGAATGAAATAAATGACTGTGGGAAAGGCTAATGGCTATTGATTTGGTCCAGCTATGATGTTGTCAATGCCCCCACCCATTGTGCTCATCACAATGAAATTTCATTTTTTATAAGTAATTGTTGAACATGTTTTTCTGAAAAAAAGCTTGAAATTGTAAATTTGTTATGTGAATTGCTCATACATACATTGTTTTTTCTTCTTTAAATGCCCCTAGGATAAAAAGGCAAAGAAGAAGAAAAAGAAACGAGCGAGGGTGAGTTTCAAAGCACAAAGTATCTGTGTAGTTATTTCTTATCTCACAAACCTATGCACTTCATAATTGTGAACACTGCTAAAAGTTGTTTGCCTCCATAAATGAAGCAAAATTTTAACTCATTGCAAAAATGACTTCAATTATTTATTTCCCCCATTGTTGCGTTGTGTGTAAGTTAGGATCTTGGAGAAGAGAAAGCTGTTGAAGCTCAACTTTGTTCGTGTTTGACATTGCAAAAATTGTTTTGAAGGTGATTTGTTTGAGATTTCACTGTAATGTTGTGCATACGAGTACGTCAAAACTTATTCTTCAGTGAAGGTACAGTATACCATTGGATAGATTAAAACACACACACACACACACACACACACACACACACACACACAAAAGGGAAAGAAACTGTAAATCTGAAGGGATGCGTGAGCGAAAGTTTCTGAAGGAAGGGAGTGCATAATATGAAAAAAAAAAAGAGAGAGCAATTGGTATTGGAAATGTACAAAAGATGAATTGTTGTTATGGAGCAAACATGTACTTAAAACTTGACTTGTTTGAATATTTTTCTAATATTTTTTTTTCATATTTTTCTATCTCCAGCATGGCATTGTATGGTCGCTTCAAAATTGACTAACCTCACCTCATCTTTGAAATATCTGTTGTTGTTGTTGTTTTTTTTTCTGTTAGTTGTCTATTTGCACAAAGCAGTACCAAAAATTACATCCTTATTTTGGAAAAATTTTTGTCCCAGGAGTTGAATTTCATGCTTTGTCTGCTGTGCACAATAAGTTGCGTCTGAAAATATACATCTACACTGTACATGTTGGAAGAGGTTGTGTCCTGTCTGTTGCATTTGATTCTTTGGAAGAATTTAGAAAACCTTGTTTCTGTTTTTAGCACAATGTGACAAATGATAATAGACTTTTTGTATTAAAGCAGAGTTCATGTGAGATTTGAGAACGTTTGCTCTTCATTGTGTTCTGTTATAGTTTCTCATAGTAATCGCACGTTTGTTTACAATCAGCTTGACTCTGTATCTCACCGTTTTCATCACCTTACAGCAGACCTCTGCGAGTGTTATGTCTGTGGACTTGGCATTTGCGTGAAAACATTGACAATCTATTCACACTGATTATTCACTTAGCAAATTTTGCTGCACTTCATTAGTTGGGCTGCAGAAAGTTCATGCAAATGCCCGTGGTTCATTAAGTTTATTCTGGATCGATTTGATAAGATTCATATAATTGTATGTTTTATATCTTATAGGAAGTCAGGGGCCCACTGGCCTTGGTTTCTGTTGCACAAATATGACAAAGGGGTGATTTGTTAAGATTTTATTTAGACTGACTATTGTACTTTGCTTGCAGTCAATAGTTATCAAAAAGTAACAGCATTGAGAGGGTTTATGCAGTCATGACTGCTTCTGGAAATCAACAAACAATATGTAAGAGAGATTTGGTATATTCTCGGGTGATCATATTCTTCAGTTCTGCTGCATAATTTTTGGTTCTTTGACAGATGTAGAGTGTCAGAAAAAAAATGTTCAGTATCAAAATTGACATCTTTGAAAGCTAAAATGAATGGCATAGAGTCCTATCTGTCATAATGACCACCTTATAATTATTGTAATCATAATTATAATTGCAATTGTGATTATGATTATTATAATTACAATTATCAACATTATAACAATTGTAATTATTGAGATTCTTTATTACAAGGCCACTAGAGTCTTTGTGTAGGAACTTTTGTGAAGATGTGTGTGAGCAGGAAGTGTGAGTTGTTATGGACACTTTTTACCGATAAAATTCTATAAAGTCAGAATGGCTGCCACCCTACACTTTATGTGGCCATTCTTTTTTAATGTTCCTTGAGTCATGACAATACATGGGCTAAATTGTATGCTATCCAAATTGCAAGTGGTTGTTGAAAGGTTCTTTGATGCAGAGTGGATGTTTCTGCTGGAGGCTCTTTGAAAGATTACACCCCCTCATGAGTTAACAAGATAAAGTAAAAGCCCTCCCTGATTTGAGTAAAGCTGCAGTGTAGTATTTTTGTCCTGATGCAGGTCATGTAACACACAAGTATCATTCTGATTGCTCATAAGAATCTCTCTGGTTTTTGTGTGTGAATATGGGCATATGATTCTAAAGAGAGGGGGAGGGAACACACACACACACACACACACACACACACACACACACACACACAATACGATTGGTGGTATACGGCATACTCACTTGAAGTTCTTCCTCTTTCTCTCAAACCTCCACCTGTTTAACACCAACCAAACTCAAATGATCTCCATCACACCCAACACCGTTCCTGGTTGAAGTCCCCATCTTCATCCTCATCCTCCTATGAATCTTCCGATGACAGTGACTCTGATTCTGAGGAGGAAGTGGTAGGTTGAATTTCGTTTCGTTCACATAGCAGTGTTTGGCTGCAATTTGTTGATGCTACAAGAGTCAATTGCACTGCTTAGCATAAAGTAGATGTCCTTATCTGTAGCACACACACTTTTGTTTTTTGATTATTAAATGGGATTGAACAAATTTGTGTCCTCCTTCAAGATTATAGAAATGTTTATTGTGTTGTGCTGTTTGGATGCATCAAAAAGTTCTTACAGTATGATAGTACAGGACTAGAGTGACTTGTGAAACTGTACATGATCATTTTGGTTGACCACAAGGTGGTGTTAGTTATAAATCTGTTTGTCTTATGTATGTCATCTTTCCATAAGTGTTACAGAAGCAAACAGTTCATTTCTTTTGTTGAAAAAAAAATCAGAAATTGCATTGTGTGATATTACCATGAGCATATCAATGTGTATTAACCTATAATTTTATGCATGCTGTATACAGTACTTTCCAAGGTTTGCATTTGGAACATGCGCAGCAGATTAACAGCTGTTATGTGGCTGTTGGCATTTTGTTCTGTAACTCTGTGATTCATGTCAAGCTACTCTTCCTTCTCTCCCCCTTTCTCATACACACGCAAAACAACATCCCAACACTCTGGCCCACCATCCGGTTCCCATGGCAACGTGCAGAAACGGGAGAAGCGCAAGAAACGTAAGAAGGACAAGAAGGCAAGGAAGAGGCGGTACAGCAGCGATTATAGCAGTGACAGCGAGGATGACCGGACATCGGTATGTGTGCGTGCTAACAGGGGATTTCATTTCAAAGCAGGGAGATTAATGCTACCCTTGACATACAGCTGTATGTCAGTTACAGGTTGAGGGAATTTGTGCTTGACGTTTCAATAAAAAGATACAATTTTGTGAAATTCTTTCCATATATTTTCTTTATATCATTATACACATGTGATATCACAAACTGTATTAATCTTCTTATCCAGCAATGGCAGCACCATAACTTGAAACATTTCTAACTTTGAATGAAGTGTCTGTTTTTCCTCAAACTTGCACAGGTGTGTTCTGCTAGTATTGCTGCATTCATTCAATCTACATGTATATGTGGATTTTATTCCCCTTCCAGTGTATTGATATTATGGTATGTTGGCTTGAGATAAATATGGAGAATGTATCAGCAGCACTCTAGCACTGAACGATTAGACATACATAATTATGCAGAGTACATCTCCATGAACATAAGAATGTGCTGTCAAGTACTGCTGCACTTTGGGTAAATCACAAGTAACTCACGCAAACCAAAGATCTGTGTATGTTTGTGTCCGTACAGTCTTTCAAAGTCTGACAGATCCAAAAGAAGAAACAAAAAAAATACTGGAGCAATGTGTGAATATACCCCAATCCTGAATTATGTCATTTGCTCTAGAATATGTGTAGCAAGCCAAATTGCATTTGTAGTGTCTCCATTATTTGTAAAGTTAACTTGAATTCATGTACCATAATGTTACCTTGAGGGGTATACATGTAGTTGTAGATTGGAAGCCTACAAACCTTTGCAAAGAATGAGGGAGGCTGTCGCACATGCTTGGGTCATAGGACCCTGTTGCAACAACTGATGTAGAAACCAAATCATGTTGACTTCTCCTTGGGTTTCCTGGTAGCAGTTCTATGATGAATCAAACTAGTTTTCCCCACTTGTAACAGCTGAAGGGGGTGCAAGGAACAGATTCATTTCTCTCTATCAAGTTGAGCAAGAGGTAATCTGAAAGTTGTTGGGGGTGGGGGGAGAGGGGAGGGCGAGGGCGAGGAGGACGGGGAGGGATCTTTCTTGTATAGATGTGACCGTGTAGTCACAGCATAATGGACTGGTGTTATCTTGTGTCATACTTCTATGCTACCAAGATGCATTTCTTAGGGAACGCAGCCACCTCTGCCTTGTTTTTGAAGATAATACATGTATCCCCATTCTAATGAATCGTGACATCGTAGGGAGGGTGCTTACCAGTAATCTCTGTGTTTTTTCCACCTGTCAGAAATTGAGTGAGAAGAAGAAGAAGCACAAGCACAAGCACAAGAAGCACCGCAAGTCCAAGAAGAGGAGAGAGCGCAGCGCGTCGCACTCCGATTGAGCTACGATCAAAGTTAATCCCTGTCTTCACCTCCGCTGTCTTCCACGTCAGATTTTTGGAGCGCCGCCGGGACTTCCAGCAACCCGCTTTTTCTGCATCCAGTATTGCGCTGGGATAGACAGCTGGAGTGGTGTATGGGCTCTGACGTGTGAACATAGCGAGTCATCCACTGCATATGAATGAGTGTGCTGATGGGTGCAAAGATTTGCTTCGCATCCCGTTCCATTCACATCATTTGGATCCATCATGGCAAAATTTTGTTTTTCTACACTGGAGCTCATGCTGTGTATGTCAGATTATTTATATGAAAAGTAGTTACTGCTGCTCTGGTGTTAATGAGTGTGTACATATTCCAAATTTTTGCCTTTATGAATAATCAAGTGAATGCACCAAAGTATGGTGCCTGAGACAAACCTGGATTTTTGTACTAAACAGTAATAGTTGCAGTCCTTCCCTCCCCTGCATTCTTCTCATTTTCTCTCTGTGTAATATTTTTCAGGACATTGCTATCGAGCCCTTGAGTCATAGGGTCTCGGCGCTCATGTACATCCTGTCACTCTGTATTTTGCAGAATATGCATGGTTGCACAGGAGCAGAATGCGAAGTTCCTGAATATGGTTTAAAAAAAAAGATATTCCGGATACCTCACAGCCTGTTAGTATTTGCAAGATTTCAAGATGGACACCGTTTCATGCATCTTAGTATCATCATGTGAACCTGTAGATCGTTTAAAAATGAAACCACTGTGAATGACAAAGGTTGATGAATTGCAAAGATAATTTGTATTATTTCATTGGACATTCACTTTGTAATTTCACTTGATTCCGTTCTCTTTGTTACACTGAATGTTTCAAAATGGTCCAGCACTTTGCTGCTCCAGTTGTGCCTAAACTCAAAATTTGAGAAACATAATTTTGGTTAAATTTGTGAATTTCTTTGTGATAAGCTAATTATTACTTTTTTCATCTGTGTGGAAAGATCATCGTGAATGCCCCCATGTCGTATCTGAATTAGTGAAACTCTTGTACATCTGACTAGTGGCCATGAAGACAATTTTGCAGAAGCAAGATCAATTCAAATACTTTCTCTCTTTTTTTTTAATGTTTGTTTAGCAAGCATAGCAGCATCTTTGATGGTAACACAAAGTAGCTTACTGGTAATCAGTGCTCCACTAGTCTTTGTTAAGCAAATACGAAATATCTCTAATGGTAACACCAGAAAATTTTAGCAGTTTCCACATGTGTTTGCTTGTAGGTCATCAGCATGGTCATGTTTCATAAAATAGGTGCAATGACAAACAGAAGTTAAGTACAGTTAAACTCGCCTAAGTCGACGTCGCATACACAGGTGTATGTCGAATAATCGCGCAAGTCAAAGATTTTAAAAAGTCCTGATTTGTCCCCATTGACTTACGTGTATTAATTCACTCACAAGTCGAATTTTTTACTCGAATACTCACCTAAGTCGATGAAATTCCAAGAACACTTTCACTGAAAAACCATTGAATTCACTGTGCCTAAGTCGAATAAGATTTTAGTGTGTAATAAATCACTGTCAAAATCACGAGACGCCAGTTTTTGTTTACATACAGTATTACCAAAAGAAACTTTGCGTCAATAAATATTAACATTTCATTAACGCAAGCGGTTTCACCTGAATCGTTATTAACGCTAACTAACGATCGGGAAAATTAACGTTTGTAGTAACGATGAGTAACAATCCCAAGCGCAAATTAACGATGTTTCGTTGACATGAAGGATAGGTAACGCAAGAACTCACGCGAGATTTTGGTTTCCGTTACCCAGACCTGGTGAAAGGATGACGTAGCCCCTGCCGAGTGTAGTGATCTATGCCATATATACTTAGCGGAGTCTTTTCGCGAATCGAATCACAATTTCGCGAATGGTTAATACGCGACCAGGGTCACCAAAAACGCACGCCGGGCCACCAAAAAAAAAATAAGCCGGATGTTTGCCTTCAGTTTTGGAAATGAACAGCGGTAACAATCGGCTCCATATGATGCTAGAATAAATGTCAGATGTTTGCTCTTAATTTTTGAAATTAATACTGTAATATACAATGTGGATAAAGTGTCTTGCTGAAGGGCAAATATCGGGCACACCGCTTCAGCTCTCGGCTCCAGAGTAGACAACATACAATACATTTACATCATACATGTGTACGCTTGGTGTAACTGTAAGTCGATTTTTTTTCGACTTACGCACAAGTCGAAACTCGCCTAAGTCGATGTGTTTTGCTCAGTCCCGAGAAGATCGACTTATGCGAGTTTAACTGTATTAGCCAATCAGATTTTGTGACTTACATGTACATGTATATCTGATCTCGGCCTTTATACAACAGGGCTCGGGTCTCCCATTCTTAGTCTCCCATTTGATGCAAACCATAGCAAAATTAAATTAACACAACATGGCCTTCCAATCATCAAGTGTAAAGTGGATAGGTAGTGGCATAGTGGTAGTGAGACCTACTATGCCTTTTGATGCACAACTTCTTCATTTGTATCAAGTGCTATGAATGTGTGTAGTCTCTGCTGATACAATGGTCACTGGTGGAAAGTATTTAGACACAGCCACATGAATATATGCCTGGGAGCAAAATTAATTTTGTTGCATTTTGGAGATGTTAAAAAAATTGTGGCATTTTAATCCTTTCACGTCACTGATCTAATACAAAGCTGTCTACGGTTGCATCTTTTCATATTTAATTTTCCTTGTTAACAAAGGGCAATTATTGTATTGTTATTATTATTTATTTACAAAATTGTTTGGTTAATCAGAACGTCGGTGTTTCATCTTGCTTTTAAGCATGTGTTTTGTAGATATTTAACACCGCTGCCAGGACTAGCACTGAACTTGAAATCATGCAATGTGCTTGGCAAGTGTTCCATTATTACATATACAGTACCAGAAGGTGAATTTCATCATATTTAGCCACCACACTTACATACCAACTACTCACTACCGTCAGAGAAGACACACTGTGCAGAGGTTGCACTAGATTAACATTCAGATCCTACAATTTGGTTTGTCAGTCACAAAGATGAATGCTTCGATTTCTCGTGCAGCCCTTACTCAACACGTTTTAATTTGTTGGTGATCTTTTTCCTGACCACATAGAGAGTTTTCCAGTCACTGTATTCTTGGATTTGCATTTTATAGATTGTTTCTTTGCTTTGTTTTTACTGTGTGCGTGTGTGTGTGCATAATGTTCCCCCTACCACTACACTTGTACAACCTGTACATACAGAGCAGGTGGGCCTTGTAAATAATGTGTACATTATTGTTTCACATGATTCTTATTAATTTGATGAAATGGCTCAAGAGTTTGTAAATGTGAACACATAGGACACTCTACTTTGACTGCTCAATTAATTAAAGTCAATTTTGTTTTAAAATCAAATTTCCTGTGGTTGTAAAATATACATAAAAGAAAAGAGCAATGTTTTTGTTTCTTTGTATGGCTTCATGTTCTCAGAGTGTTGATAATTTTTATTCAAGACAATGTGAGTGTGCTTTGTTTGATTGTTTGTTTGTTTTTTTAGACTGAAGTTTGGACACAACCAATGGGGTGTCACCCTTAGCTAGGGAAATAGTCCCACCTTTGGAATATACATCTCGTCATGTGGCTGAAAACGCTTTTTAATGGGATTATAATGATTCATTGATTCCGAAAACACTACCAGTTTTGGAGTGATGAAATTGTAGCCTTTTTCTTCTTTTTTTTTTAAAAGAACTGTTGGCGGATGTTTGAGCAGCAAATCTAGTACTGAAGTGAAACACGTTGGTTTATGAAACACGAAAGACATTGCATCTTTCCCTGATTTTGTTTGTTTGTTACAATTGTTTCTGGCGCATGTGTCTACAGGGAAATTTACATCACATACAGAGTGTAAATTTGTGTTTCCGGATCGGCAACTAAGATTCAGAATGGATTGTTACTTTTGCTTTTATTTTGGGCCACCAAAATTTCAGATTTAAAGATTTTAGTGGCCCGAATGGGATACTTGTACATACAGTGGTATGTACATTGTACTAGACAAAAGAGTTAGTGTCAAGCCCTCGAATATAAACCTCTCAAAAAAGTCCTGCAGTTCCAATTTGATGTATCATATTTCTCTTAAAACTACATGTACATCATTTCATTCAAATGTGACATCATAAGAAAGCCTGCTTAATTTTCTTTGTAATGACTACTCACTTGTTTACATTATGCATTCCAGGAATGCACAGTACGACTGAGTATGAGGAAAGGTCAAATGTGAAATGTTGCAAAATGGAGCAAACATGTTATGTCAAGCAGTATGTAATTCCTGTTTGCTTGGTCGTTTCAGGGAAGGAATGTGCTTGAAAAGAATGCATTGTGAGATTATCATTAGATTCCAGGCTTCATCCATGAATTAAAAACTGCAGTAGTATCTGTAGATTAGAATTAAACAGAGGTTGACCAAACAATCATCTAATGTTAAGGAAATGGGAGTTTTTGAAAGTGTTCTCATCTTAGCATTGCTTATTCTTGTGGCCTTCTTTTCATCAAAACTGTATATTATCAAGAGCAGAATTGTTAGGACTTGTCACTTTTGATTTGTCCCCATACTCAGCTGTTTTGCACATTCCAAGAACACCAATCATAGCAAGTGAAGTGTCATTTTAAAGATAATTAATCAGGCTTTCTTAAGATATTACCAGGATAAGAGAAATATGAAACATAAATGACATTTCCAATTTTTTTCAAGGTAAGACTGGCCATCATCAATTAGAGAAAATCCTTTGAATGATGCCTCATTCTTTACATAACAAATATTTGTAAAGATCAAAATTAGTGCATGTATTTTGATTATTTTTTTTTTGTTTTTTAATTCAAACCCCTCATAAATACAATAATTATGTGCGACATGAGAAGTACACATGGTTCAGACGTTGCTATCTTCGATTTGATTTAGTTTATATTGATTCATACTATTGCTGGCTTTAGCCTCGCCCAAGACCCAAGATATACATTGATAATGACTGATGCACAAGATTATCTCACATTATAATACATTGTACATGTATACACATCTACCTATATGTACGATGCATATGAACACCAACATACAGTACGACAGGCAGATCCCGTTTACATCGAGATTACATTACAGTGTATTGCGATAAGATTTTGAATTAACGTGCATTTGAGCAGCATAAATAATCAGATTTTTCTTACCAGTTACTTATATCACAGTTTCGGTTCAGATGCAGCTTCAGGTTTCCAACTTTTATTTTTTAATGATTTTTTTTTTTTCAGATAATGAGAAACCTATATCATAAAATATGAAAGAGTATTCATGATTCTATGAGGAATTTCACGTTTATTTGATGAAATTCGGTTTTGAAATTGCCGAGATATCGAAAATAAAGCAATCCTAATAAAAGGTTGGACCCACCTTTTATTGGGATCGCTTTGTTTTACTTTGTTCTCGGAAACCCTAGCCGTTTCAAAACCGAATTCCATCAAATAAACGTGGAATTCCTCTTAGAATTGTATGCTTTTCAGCATTTCAT
Source organism: Diadema antillarum (assembly GCF_040938485.1). Taxonomy (NCBI): domain Eukaryota; kingdom Metazoa; phylum Echinodermata; class Echinoidea; order Diadematoida; family Diadematidae; genus Diadema; species Diadema antillarum. The sequence continues at coordinate 1,010,685 of NW_027271804.1, read as the reverse complement.
CGAGTGGTTTCTAAGTATCCCGCAAAAAGTTAAAAGTTGAATCCTCACCTCAACCAATACTATATCATCCGTTTATAAAGGTACATGTATAACTCACTGGGTATTACCGATATGTTCGAAGAAATTAGGCCATGCGGTCGGGTATTTTTTTCTTATTTCGATTTTCTTTTTGAATAAGCTATCAATGGCTCTTTTGATTGGATAGCACGAACGATTTACCTACTTTGAGAGAGAGAGAGACTGATACAAAAATGTGTGCCGAAACAAATTGTGCAGATTGAAATCGCGCTCAAGTCCCACAACTTCATGGTTTCCTAAGTATAAGGTGGGTGAGTGGTTCTTGCTCGGCAGAAATGACAATAATCCAGAACTCTATGGCGCCTTCAGCTTATGGTCCAGTGCTTCATAAACATTACTCAAAATTTTACTCCAATGACGCGTTCCATACCAACACATCAATGGGTATTGGACAGGAAAGGAATAAATTATATATATGGAATGGCTGTCCGAGTGATTGTCGGCGTGTCAGTTTACCCATTAAGTCCTACACCCTTTTTCTGGATTTTTTTTTGTTTGTTTGTTTTTTTTTTTTTTGTTTTTTTTTTTTTTTTATGGCGGCGCCACGATGTCGATTTCGTCCTATTATTAATTCTACTACAGTATTAATACACCTCCCATTTCTACGTTATGCATTCATCATCTCTTCGAATGTCACCGCGGCGGTTGGTCTCTGATTAAAGGCATGGATAGTTTTGGTTGAGATGGGCATAGTCCGGGTGCCAAAGCCCGATTTAGCGCCTAACCTTGTTTTGCCGTCCACCCAATGTTTTTGATGGTTTTATCCTATTTCGGGGGTGCTGAATCCGAATCTAGATGATGCAACTCTTGCATCCTTGAGGATTTTGAGATGATCAAGATGACCACCAAAATGACCGCCAAAAAACGGAAATTTCCACGTATTTACTTCTAAATGGTGAAAATTTGAAAACAATCGATGGTTTCATCCTGTTTTGAGGGTGCTTAGTACGAATATGGATGATGCACCTCTTGCATCATTGAGGGTTTTGAGATATTCAAGATGGCAGCCAAAAACTTAAATTCCTATGTATTTCCTTCTAAATGGTGAACAAATGAAGGTTTTCACTATTCCGAGGGTCACGAATCTGAATTATTCAACTCTTGCATCCCAGATAGTTTTGTAATATCCAAGATGGTAGCCGAAATGACCCTCAAAAATTAAAATTCTAATATCAATATGACCACCAAAATGCCCTCTCCCCTCAAATTAAAATTCCACTATGAGTGTATCCTTTTAGATGGTGAAAAACTGACAGTAAATTGACGGTCTTACCATATTTGCAGGGTAAATCCAAGGAATTCGAATCTGGTTTATGCCTTGCATCCTTGACAGCTTTGATTAGGGCTACTTGAACGAATGTGTCCAATCAGCCAAAGTGGTATGCAGAAAAGCCTACACAATGTCAATGTACACCAAAATATCCCAATAACGTACATGTATGCCTTAAAGGATGCTTTCACGCGTACTGAAAGGTTGCTATTAACAGATCAAACATCCACTCTGGAAGAAATGAAAGCCTAACACTATACGAACACAGACATATGATTAATGACTTTATCCTGCTAAAAAGATATAAAATATAAAAACTTGCTTGCAAAGAATAGCCATCAATGACTCCCACGATCTGATAACTTACCCTTAATTATTAGCTATAGTTGAATTGTTTGCACATTTTTTTTTTTTTTTTTTTTTTAGAAAGTAATCACTGATGACTGGGCAACAGATCCTTATTCTTAAGAAAACCCTTCTTACTTTCTGACTCAAATGTTGTCAGTAATGACCGTTAGTATGACCGTGGAATGAGTTTTGTGCACCATAGAACTATCTCGAAATAAGAAAGATATGTTTGCTTATAAATATCAGTATTGACAAAGTTTATACTCTCAATGTGGAGATTGTTAAAGCAATGGATTTCGCTGGATTGGCAAATCGCCAAATCCAGTCTTATTCGGTTCAATTTGTTTTGATCTGTTTTGATCAACTCCTCCCGCTCCTGTACAATAAGTCCTTGTCACTCCTGAAAGCTAAAGTTTTCTACAGATGATATTCATGTTATGACGCTCATGAGTGCAGATAGGTGCACTCGGGGTTTTGTCGCGCATTCTGGCCCTTGCCACAACATCATTTTTTTTCCACACACGAGGTTCCTCCTTGCAAATACCTTGTGCACCTTGTGCTTACCATCAACCTGTAATTCAGTGAAAACTTTGCAGATGTTATGCCTGTCTTTCACCATCAAACTAAAAGATGTCAGGTTTTCGTCTCTATAAAAATCGCAAAATCGAAACCCAACTCTACTCTGCTGACAAACGAACGCATATTGAAGTTCTTCAATCCCACTTTGAACTTGCTGTAAAACCAGCTCCATCGGATATCTTGGAGATGGTACAATAATGGTGTTCCAGCAATGAACCTTGCAAGACTACAGAAGGGGTTGAATAATTGCAAGATTATACTGTTTTCTCTACATGTAGAAGCTTTGAACACTTACAATCAGTGGACGAGACATGAACATCTCAATCACAATGTTATAGTGATGACAAGTGGATGAAGAGAAGTTTACTGAGATTACAAAGCATAACTCAATGAAACTCGTCTTACTAGTAATCCATGAACACTCAAATTGGTCAATTGGTTAATATTGGCGGTCTTGAATACGTTGTTCAAGGCACCAGTTGGACATTTTTGATACTTGTGTTTCATTTTTTCCACAATATGACAATGCAATATGATGTAATATATAAATATATATATATATATATATATATATATATATATATATATATATATATATAAACGTGTTGAGATTTCACGTATTGGCTCCACAAGGAAATGAAGATTGGCCAATAAAGCATGAGTTTATTTGGCCATATATATATATATATATATATATATATATATATATATATATATATATATATCCTCGTGAAGCGGGCTTGGCCTCGTACGTGATGGGTGCTGCATTAAAGTATGACTCGCAGACGTTGCAGTGATGTTCACTATGGCCTTTATTTCCCAAGCTTTCGACTGTGTAACCAACCTTTTTCAAGGGCTTGATGAGACATAAACATAAAAGCAAAATAGCAACCAATTTGCATGCATTTGAACAGAAATAGAAAATAATAATAATAAGAAGCCAATCAAACGGAATATAGACATCAACAAGACATTCACGCCAATTTGCATACATTTAAACAGAATAAGACAAAAAACAAGGCAAAAGAAAATCAAAGAAATCAAACGAAAACTTGGGAAATAAAGGCCATAGTGAACATCACTACAACGTCTGCGAGTCATTCTTTCGTCACACACACACACACACACACATATATATATATATATATATATATATATATAATCGAATGGTTGGAAAAATCACAGGTAACGCTTCGTTAACAAAACAAAAACAAACAAACAAGCAAAAGACATCATAAGGTAACAGTTAATAATCCAGTACTTACGAATATAATCACGCAGAATGCTTTTGTAATCACTCGAATATTGATATCTACAGTGCACTATAGTGGTCATGGATACAGTCATTTCTAATAAGGTAATCAGAATATGCGACAAGTTTTATAAGAATACCAGACGAGTGTCACTACCAAATACCAGCAGGCTGAAATATACATTACTCTGTTGATAGCCGAAATGGAGTAACTTCACATCTATACCAGTATATTCATATTTTATACTTGGCATAATAATTTTTTCAGTCGTATCTGTGAATTCGTAAGTTTCAGTATGATGTCAATATCAATCTTTTTTAGTATGCCTTAAAATTCCATATGAGACATATCGGAATATCTCAGTAGGGCCTATTTGATTTTGATTTGATTTGATTTGATTTGATTTGATAATGGTTTATTGAAACAAACATGCAAAGTAGTAGCCAGAAGGCTAAATTATAATGCATCACGTTGAAAAACATATAAATTACATCAAACAACATACATTGTATGAACCTTTCAACAATGACAAACACCGATTATATTAATATAACAAATATACAGCATCATATCAAAGCAATAACCAATTCATACCAATTATTATAAAAAAAAATCACTTTAAAATGATAACCATAGTTATCAACGTACTCATACGAACACACGCATTAGCACACATACACACTCGTACACATGCACATCACATCCACATGTCTTTATACAGATAAACCCATTTATACTCATCTCATGCAGCCATTCAACTCTTGCATACACAGTCACACATCAAACGAAAAATATAATGTCCTGCTTATTAAGATAAAAATCATAAAAAATAAACAAAAAGACAAGTTGAACAACATGCTGGTAAGCTACATTGGGAAAAACCAACAACAAATGATTATAACAGAACATTCTTAAACATTTTCATAATTATAAGCAAAATTTCAAAACCATTCAACTTTTCAATTCTGTAACCACTTTCAGTTATAAATGATGTTATTCTATAATACCAGTACCATCAATTGTTATACAGTCATTTTGGATATCATTAATTTTTAGCTGATTTGACAAATTTACTCAACTAAACTGTATATAAAAATACGAAATATTGTTTTTCACCATGTATGGGTTCAATCCCCCGCTTCCCTTTCGAACACAATGTTTGATCATCCATAAGAAAATAATTATAAAGAAGTTTACAGGACATTTATCTCAAAACCTTCAACGTCCTTCAGCACCCTCGAAATGGGGTAAGAGCAGCAATTCATTCAATTTTCCCCATTAAAAGAAAGAAATATTCATTATGAAATTTCTGACAGCTGTTTTTCCGTTATCTTGAACATCTCAAAACCCAAAAGAATGCAAGAGTTGCATCAACCAGATTCGGATTCAAACCCTCGAAACAGGGTAAAACCACCAATTGTTTTCATTTTTTTTTCAACATATAGAAGGAAATAGGGGTCTACATGGGAATTTCGCAGTTCCCTCCATTTCTGACATTTTTTTTTCTTTGTTACGATTCTTACACAGTTTGCCCATGCATTTTTTTATGTAAAAGAATGTTTTGTGTCATTGTAACAAAAAAAAAAAAAACAAGAGACCCGCGGGTCTAGCGCTCACCTGAGTATCGCAAGTTCACCTTTCACGCAGTCACTAATCTAAATTATTCACAGCTCTACCAAAATTTGACCAGGCATTCTCAAGTAGAAGATGAAAATGTACAATAAGGGCCCAATTTTTTTAAGATTCCTTAATTTGGGGGGATTGGGGGCCCCCTGGGGCCCTCTGGGTGGGGCATGGTGCCCATTTTGATAAATTGAGATCCTGACCCCCTAGGGATGCTACCTGCCAAGTTTGACAAAAATCCATCATGAGGTTTTCAGGAAGAAGATGAAAATGTACAATTCAGGCCCCCATTTGGACCCTTCCAACCACCACCCCCCCCCCCTACCCAAGAGGGGCACCCCTGGATCTCCTATGAACAAACTTGAAACTAGTCATTAATGTACTCACTCATAGTATTATCTCAGCTCTATATATAACTTCTGATTCTAGAGAAGATTTATAAAGATTCCTTCATTTGGGGGATTTGGGACCCCTGGGGGCCCCCTGGGTGGGGCATGGTGCCCATTTTAACAAATTGAGATCCTAACCCCCTAGGGATGCTACCTGCCAAGTTTGGTGAAAATAGGTCATGGGGTTCTCAAGAAGAAGATAAAAATGTACAATTTAGGCCCCATTAGGACCCCTCCTCACCCCCTCCCTCCCCTGGGTCCCAAGGGGGGCACCCCTGATTCTGCCATGAACAAACTTGAAACTACAGTCATCAATGTACTAACTCATAGTATTAACTTAGCTCTATCACTTCTGGTTCTAGAGAAGAAGATTTTTGCGGATATTCCTTAATTTTGGGGGGTTTGGGCCCCCTGGGGGCCCCCTGGGTGGGGCATGGTGCCCATTTTCACAAATTGATTTCCTAACCCCCTAGGGATGCTACCTGCCAAGTTTGGTGAAAATGGGTCATGGGGTTCTCAAGAAGACGATGAAAATGTACAATTTAGGCCCCATTAGAACCCTTCCCCACCCCCCTCCCCTGGGTCCCAAGGGGGGCACCCCTGATTCTGCCATGAACAAACTTGAAACTACAGTCATCAATGTACTAACTCATAGTATTAACTTAGCTCTATCACTTCTGGTTCTAGAGAAGAAGATTTTTACAGATTCCTTAATTTTGGGGGGTTTGGGCCCCCCTGGGGGCCCCCTGGGTGGGGCATGGTGCCCATTTTAACAAATTGAGTTCCTAACCCCCTAGGGATGCTACCTGCCAAGTTTGATGAAAATCGGTCTTGGGGTTTTCAAGAAGAAGATGAAAATGTAAAAAGTTTACGCACGACGCACGACGGACGACGGACGACGGACGACGGACGACGCACGACGCACGACGCACGACGCACGACGGACGCCGGACGAAGGGCGATCGCAATAGCTCACTTGAGCCTTTGGCTCAGGTGAGCTAAAAAGACCTGCATTTAAATCTCACCTGAATATGCAAAAGTCACATTGTACATTGTACTCTACTTTGTTTATACGCGAATTTCATATTGTTTACTCTCGTCGGAAATGAAATGAAATGAAATTAAACGAATGAATGAATTTCCATTTTTGGCGGCCATTTTGGCGGTCACCTTCAATATCTCAAAACCCTCAAGGATGCAAGAGTTATGTTCGGCAGATTAGGATTCAGCACCCTGGAAATAGGGTAATACCATAAAGTGTTTTCAATTTTTACCCTTTAGAATGAAATTACTCGCCCTTACTCGAGCTGCCAGCAAAGACCGGTCTGTTCCCACCCAACACCCTCCGCAACCCAGCCGTGCCGACGCAAGCCAGTCTCACTCAAGGAGCGATGATGGCGCATCTAGTGACCTGACTTTGGCGGACATACAACAAAGTATAACTCGTTCTTCATCTACAGTATGTGCAAAGCTTGATACTCTTTCGCAAGAGGTCGCTTCAATTAACGCCAAACTGTCAGAACTAGAAGACTCCGTAACCATGAACTCTGACAAGATAATCGAGATTGAGAGCAAGAAGCTTCCAGAAATGGAAAGCAAGATGGCAGCCGAAATTACCAAACTCCAAAATAAGCTCACGGCAATGGAGATTTACTGCCGTCGCGCAAACCTGCTCTTTTACGGAGTGAAGGAAACGCCAAACGAAAATGTTGAGCGCACACTTCGCGACACGTTTTGCTACTTCGGGATAAGCGCAGACGATGCCGCCAATATTGCCCTCGTGAACGTTCACCGGCTCCCCCGGCGCGACAACGCCAACGCTGCTTCCGGCCAGACCAATGGAGCCCCATCTCGAGACCCTGTTCCGCGAGCCATAATTGCAAAGTTTGTCTATATCCGCGACAGGAACCGTGTTCTTGAATCGTTCGACCAGCGCCAGCGCCAAACAAGTCAGCCGCGAGCCAGCACCGGCCCCGTTCAGGAATCCAAACGGATCACGGTCCGCACGGATCTGCCCCCTGCCCTCAAAGCCAGGAGAAGCCTTCTCGCGAAAACAGCCTACGACCTCAGAAAGCAAAAAAACGCTTCTACTAAGATATACCTAGCTGGCACAGAAGTTCTCCTTAAATGGAAAGTGAAAGGCTCCGCGACTTGGAACCTGTACCGTGACTGAATCTGTAAGTCGCGAGTCTCGTGTTATCTTCAGCTCCTATGTGCACCTTTAAGTTAGACAATCTCTTGCGACTTGATTGGTAAGCAAGTACCCAAGTTGTTATCGTTTACATTAGTGTTTCTTCCTTGTTAACTTACCCAGCCATTGCTATGAATGCTGAATAACAATCCCAAATCTTCTGCCAACTACGTAAATTTAGTCTGACTTGTAACATCACTCCCAAATCTTTAAAAGGAAGTCTTGCCCAAATGGGTACCATGAGTGTTGATGACTTGTTCTTTTTCCCTTCCATTTTTGTCATTTATATTAGAGAAACATTACACTTAACTATCATACTAAGTGTATAAGGCCGAAGCCACGGCTCAGACAGTAATTCGGTTGAAATGAATTTTGAAGTATAAACCTACACTGTAGTTGTATTTTAACAGTGCGCTCATTATACGCTCATGTGATTGAATAGCAATGATATACTGTTCAACAACAAATTTGCTTTTTATACTGACAGGAAGAAAGTGTCTTCCTCATTTTTCCCACATCTTTTCTAATATTCAGCAATTGCAAAAGAAAAAAAAAATTGCAAAACGTCATATGCCTTCTTTTGTAGTCATTGACTACTATATCCGACATGAAAAAAGAAATGCAAAACGTCATACGCTTTCTTTTGTAGTCATTGACTACTATATCTGACATGAAATAGTTCAGTTCGTGTACTTCGTTAAGAATTAATTAAACATAACCTCTGTCTTTTTTATTTCACAACTTCATGAAAATGATAATATCATTTCATATGCAATGAGAAAAGACGTAGATTGCAATGACGTTCATATTTTGACTGCAAAGGGTTTTTTTTTTTTTTTTCAAGGGTGGGGGAGGGAGGGGGTGGCTGCGGGTAATATCTGGAGAAAACGGTTTATAGAAGACATGTATGTAAGCAATTTCTTTCTGATTATGTATTTTTCTGTGTGCTTCGAGTACGCACACGACACAGTGTTTGATCTTCGTTTCTACTTTGATGTTGTTTTGTGCTCAGTAGTGCTTGCTTTTTGCCTTGACATACATTCCTTGTACGCTACACCAAAATCGATCTCACCTGTGCGAACCAACAAATTGATTTTTCACAATTGTGCCAAGTGCATACTTATGAACGTACGTATAGCCACATGTATGTTAAGATCTAAACAGAGAACTGGTTTGTTATTTTCATTATGTAAAGTACCAGTACTTAGTATACCTGTCTATATTGCTATTTTCACGCACACTGTGCTGTCTCTCTTAGCGAAATTCACAAAAATTTACATAACAGTGTTAATGAACTTCCTATTGCGTATGCAAAAATGTGTTATGCCGGTGCTCTCCACAGCTACCAACTTGTCAGCTTTCAGTAATCTGCCATCCTTGTGTATGCAAAAACGTGTTATTCCGGTGTCTTTGACCGCTCAAACCAACTTACTACCTGTTCTCAGCTATTTGTTATTGTATATGCAGAGATGTATTACCACGGTGCTTCCGACTCCTCTCAGAAATTTGTTATTAATGTTTATGCAAAAATGTGTCACCCTGGTGTATCTGACTCCTCTATGTAAGTTGCCACCTACCCTGAGCAAACTGTTATCCTTGTGTTTACACAAATGTGTTTCTACGGTGTTTTCGACCACCCCCAATAATTTATTGTCTGTTTGCCTTTGCAATTACCTCTCTGAACTGTTCAGTGCAATTGTGCCCTCCTGTAGACTAGTAACAACCACATTCCCTACGCATTATGCTCACGCAGATACCGTTGAATTTCTGACATGCCTTGTTTTGCGTACGGAAACTGAACATTCCTTAACCGTCTATTATCAGGGTAAATGTTCTTTCACCTATTTTCCTTTAAAATCCAACAGCAGATGTATTTTTGAGCACCTATTTTCTGTTAACAGCCTATCTTTATATTCACCTATTCTGTATCATGCACAATGATGAATCCAAATACCACTGTTAACTCGAACGCCGCTGCTGTTAGCATGCTTTATCCTCAGTCACCTGCTGATATGACACCAGTAATCTCAGTAAACAGCGAAGAGGGCGAAGATTCCGACATCGTCACTTTCTTAAATATGCAGACTTCTGAATTGAGACTAGATTTCGACTGTAACGATGCCGCAGTCCAAAATGTATTCACTCACTATCACACAGAGGATGAACTTCTTTCACTCACTCATAATGACGTAACTCAACTTTTTATTTCACATTTTAATATCAGAAGCTTAAATAAAAACTTCGATCAATTTCTTTCTCTTGTGAGCACGTTGAAAACTGAATATAATATTATCGGGCTCAGTGAAACTTGGTTAAAGGAGACATCACCCTCTTCGCTGCTTACAATAGACGGCTTTAGACTCATAACAAATAATAGAATATGGAAGAAAGGAGGAGGAGTCGGATTTTATGTGTCACAGAAATTAGATTGTGTTTTTTTGGAAAAATATAGCGTGATGTCAGAAGTTTTTGAGAGTGTATTTATTGAGGTCAAAACCTTGAATAAAGGTAATATTATAATTGGGGAGATTTATCGACCACCCAGCTCAAACCCTGCTGAATTTTTAGAGTTATTTTGCGACCTTATTTCAAGCAGTTATTTTGATAGTAAGACATGTTTTGTCATGGGTGACTTTAACCTCAATCTTCTTAATTACAACGATAATCTTATGTGCGCAGATTTTCTGAACCTTATGTTGTCGAAATCATTTATTCCCCTTACAAGAAAACCGACTCGAATAACTGATGATGTATCTACTCTTATTGATAACATTTTTGTAAATGATTTATTTTCTGACATCACATCTGGCATAATAGTTTCTGACGTCACTGATCATTTTCCAATCTATGCCCTTGTGTCAAATTTTATGACTACTAATGTTTCTCATACCCACAATCCGGGCATTCGTGTAATGTCTGAATCTAACCTTAATAAACTTAGGGAGAAATTAAGTTCAGAAGATTGGTCCACTGTATACTCTCAAAGCGATACTGATTTAGCATTTGAAAATTTTACGAATATTTTGACCACTAACTATGAATCTAGTGTTCCTCTTCAAAGGCCTCACCATTCAAATTACAAAAAAGTACCTCGACAACCATGGGTAACAAAATCTCTACTCAGGTCCATTAACCGCAAGAATAGTCTTTTTCATAAATATCGCAAAGATCCATGCCCTCGAAATAAATCAAGATATACTCGATATCGGAATATATTGACATCCTTAATACGTGTTGCTAAGCGGAATTATTTTTCGCGACAGTTTGTTAAATATAAACATGATGTGAAGAGTACGTGGAAGGTGATTAACGAGACACTCAAATACAAAACCAATACTGATCTTCCCAAATATATTTTGGCGGACGGCCGGCAGATTAACGATCCGGTTAGCATGGCGGAATCTTTTAATAATTATTTCGCAAGTCTTGGTCCACATCTTGCCAGTAAAATCCCGAAATCCTCAACTGAATATCATAGATACTTAGGTAATAGGAATCCTCAATCAATATTTTTTGAACCTATTGTTAAAGAAGAAATTGTTGATATCGTCAAGAATCTAAACGATAAAAAAAGTTCAGGATATGATGGAATTACAAATTTTCTTTTAAAAAATGTTCTGAATCAAATCATTTCTCCTTTAACATACATTTTTAATCAATCTCTACTTAATGGTAAAGTCCCCAATAAAATGAAAGTTGCAAAAGTTGTCCCTATCTTTAAGAAGGGACAGAAAGATTTGGTGAATAATTACCGACCAATATCTCTATTGACTTCGATCTCTAAAATCCTTGAAAGGTTAGTTTACACGCGATTATTGAAATTTCTCACAAATAATATTTTATCAGATTCTCAGTTTGGTTTCAGAAAACATTATAATACAACCCATGCTTTACTCACTTTTATAGACAAGGTAGCTCATGCTATAGATAATTTTGAGCATACAATTGGAGTTTTTCTTGATTTCTCTAAAGCTTTTGATACGATAGATCACGAAATTTTATTTTCTAAACTGTATCATTATGGAATTCGCGGGCCACCTCTCGAATGGTTTAAGAGTTACTTAACTGATAGAAAGCAATTTGTTAACATTAACGGCTATGATTCGCAGTTAAAACTTATCTCATGTGGAGTCCCACAGGGCTCCCTCTTGGGCCCACTTTTATTTATTTTATACATAAATGACCTTCAAAAATCATCGCCAATTTTATCATTTATTTGTTTTGCTGATGACACAAGTTTGTTTTGTTCTCATCGAGACCCTAATACATTAATTGATATGATGAATATTGAGCTTAGGTCTGTGCAATCCTGGATTTATGCCAACAAATTATCCCTGAATATAGAAAAAACTTATTATATGGTATTCAGTAATTCTTTGAATGTTGTCCCACATGAGATCAAAATAAATGATATATGTTTAACGCAGGTCAATAACGCGAAGTTTTTAGGGCTTTGGATTGACCGAGAATTATCCTGGAAAACTCATATTAATTTTGTAAGTAAAATTTTGTCCAGAAATATTGGAATTTTAAACAAGCTTAAACATTTGTTCCCTGTTTATATTTTGCAGAGTATATATTCTTCTTTAATATCTCCACACTTTAATTATGGAATTTTGGCGTGGGGAAACGCAATCAATTTACTATTAGATTCCCTTCTTCGCATTCAAAAGCGAGCAATAAGAATTATAAACCACGCCGGATATTTTGCTCATACCAACTGTTTTTTTCATCAAAACAGAATTCTGAAAATTCCAGACCTATTTTATTATAATCTTGGAATTTTCATGTATAAACTAACAACTAATGAATTACCATCCGTTTTTATTCACATGTTCAAAAGAAATCGCTCTATTCATTGCTACCCCACTCGTCAGAGTGACGCCTATCACCTTCCCCGTACTCGCACTATTTTTGCAAAGAAAACAATTATGTTTACTGGACCCAGATACTGGAATGACCTCCCTCAAGATATTACTTCTTCCTTATCCTTATTCACCTTCAAACGCAAACTAAAACGGCTATTACTTAGTGGATACACACTACCCGGCTCTTAGCAACATTCTCTTTTTTAATACCCCCAGTCTTTTGTCTTTGTCTGCAGCTCCAAGTTACTTCACGATACCGTTATAGCACTTTGTGTGTGTGTGTGTGTAAACACGGCGAAATATGTACAGTCTCGTTTAAGCGATACTAAAGTATTCATGTGGTTCGTTAGTTCGTTTTTAATACTGATTTTGCACTGGTACAATTTAAGTTGGTCGAGATAAACATGTCCGTTCTCCGTATAATTTCACGCCTATAAATTCGGGAACCTACAGTTTTTACAAGCGTCATTGCTTTTATGTAGGCCCCATCATATTTCTGACATTTATTTGTGATATCCTCAGATGAAAATGACCATTTATATTTGTGTGTAATGTTAGTTTGTCTTTTTTTCTTCAAACATAAGATATGGTTGTATATGTTTTGTACTTTTGTTTTATTGTCAATCATTTTGTGATCCCATCACTGAGAAATGGAAATATGAAATAAACTTGAAACTTGAAACTTGAAATAAATGAGAATTTCCGTTTTTGGCGGACATTTTGGCGTCCATTTTTAGCGGCCATCTTGAATATTGTCTAAAAACCCTCAAGAATGCAAGGGATGCATCTTCAAGATTCGGATTCAGCACCCTCGAAATAGAATGAAACCATCAATTGTTTTCAAATTTTCACCATTTGGAAGGACATACATGGATATTTCCCTTTAATTTTGGCGGTCATTTTGGCGGCCATTTTGAATATCTCAAAAACCCTCAAGGATGCAAGAGTTGCATCATCCAGATTTGGAATCAACACCCTCGAAATAGGCAAAAATACCAATTGTTTTCAATTTTTTCAACATATAGAATAACGTACATGGGAATATCCGTTTTTGGCGACTACCTTGGCGGCCTCAAAACCCTCAAGGATGGAAGAGTAACCAGATTCAAATTCAGCATCACCGAAATAGGGTAAAACCTTCGAAAAAATTGGGCGGACGGTAGAACAAGGTTCAGCTCCCTGGCACCCAGACTAGGATTCAGATTTTCAATTTTTGCGAGATAATTTGAAACCACTTATGAAAATCAACGAGCATCAGGGGCGGATCTAGCTTTTTTTCCAAGGGGGTGGGGGTTAGAGGGGCTGAGCTGGGTATTGCGAGGGAGCGTAGCGACCAAGCCCGAGCGAGCGAAGCGAGCGAGGGGGGAGGGTGTGGGAGGGGGGTATCCCCCCTCCCACAGTAGGGAGATTTTTCATTTTTAGGGTTGCCAGCTTGCGATTTTAAGCATACTTACATGCTCTATTTTTTATCTTTTTTGCCGACCCTGGCTCCGCGGTCCCTGGGTTTGTGATGTCCCAATGGCGATGCAGAGCATCGTCCACAAGGCGATGTCTGTGAGCCGCGTGGAGCCGCGTGGCGTCGCGCCAATTTTTCTTTTTTTTTTTTTAGCTATTTGAACCCCGTAAGTGATGTTTTCCTGGCATCTACTAACGTAATGGAGAACATAAAAAGCAGTTTAAAACAGGCGCGCCGGAAGCAGTTTTGGATTGGGGGGGGGGGGGGCAAACATTGGAGGGGGCTCAAGATTAGACCATGCATATGTTACACAATATACACATACACACACACACACACGCACACGCACACACATCTATTATATATATATATATATATATATATATATATATATATACAAAAGTGGCGTACGGTGGGTCGAAACATGGGGGGAACCATAAAGTAATTTTGACGGTCTGTATGCTTGTGCGTGTGTGCGTGAGCAATAATGGGACTACAATACATTACGGAATGTGATACATTCAACAACGCAGTCATTGAGGAACATTGTAAGTTTTCCTTACATGGATTATGGAATGACGGTGTGAAACGATCGACAACTGTCAGCAACATAAGGTGAATGGCATAACAATAAAATGCGAGCGAGCTTGAAAATTTTGATATTCTGCAGTTCCAAAACTGGAGTTTTGTAGCTATATATTTCGTTTTGGAAATAAATGGGAGCGCATCGGGCGCAACTGCTGGCAATTATTGGCAGCAACATTAGGAGAATGGTATAACGATTCAATGCGAGCGAGCGAAGCTTGAAAATTTTAACATTCTACAGTCCCAAAAAGGGGTTTGTAGCTACAGTATATCTTTCACTTTGGAAATTAATGGGGCGGCGCATCGGGCGCAACTGCTGGCAATTACTGGCAGCAACATTAGGAGAATGGCATAACGATTCAATGCGAGCGAGCAAAGCGAGCGAGCTTGAGAATTTTGACATTTTACAGTCAAAAAACTCCCGTTTGTAGCTATATCTTTCGCTTTGGAAATTAAGGGGGGGGGGCATCGGGCGCAACTGCTGGCAATTACTGGCAGTAACGTTAGGAGAGTGGCATAACGATTCAATGCGAGCGAGCAAGCTTGACAATTTTGACATGTTACAGTCCAAAAACTCCCGTTTGTAGCTATATTTATCTTTCGCTTTGGAAATTAAGGGGTGGGGGCATCGGGCGCAACTACTGGCAATTACTGTCAGCAACATTAGGAGAATGGCATAACGATTCAATGCGAGCGAGCTTGAAAATTTTGACATTCTAGAGTCCAACAACTGCCGTCGTAGCTATGTTTTTCGCTTTAGAAATTAAGGGGGAGGCGCACCGGGCTCAGCTGCTGGATGCGAGCGAGCGAAGCGAGCGAGCTTGAAAATTGTGACATTTTACAGTCCAAAAGCTGCCGTTTGTAGCTATATTTTTCCCTCTTATTCATATATATACATATTTATTTTATTTTCTTTGTTTATTCATTTATTTTTGGCAGCCCAAGGGGGGGGGGGGGGGTTAAACCCCCTAACCCCCCCCCCCCCCCCCCCCGTAGATCCGCCACTGAGCATGATACAAGTAAAACAACGTTTCTGGATATCTCAGCCATTTCAAAACCAATTTTCACCAAAACAGGAACAACGACAAACAAACTCGAATTCCTCACAGAATTGTATGCTCTTTCATATTTCGTAAGAGCTAGGTTTCTCATTATCTCACAAAAAAAAAAATAGTTGGAAACCTGAAGCCCCATCTCAACCAAAACTACATGTAGGCCTATATCATTCCTTTAACGTATCACCCTCCACATTCCTCCGAGGGAGGGAGGGAGGGGAGACGGGACGCATCCAGTACAATGCATCACATACCATGCTAATGCCACAATACCCTGTCTACTCGTAAAGGGTTAGTATACAAATATCGACTGCTGCAGAGGGAGATCAGAGATGCCAAGTTCAAAAAACTTTTATGAGTGAGATTTTCATGACTCGGCGCTCGCGCGCATGAACGAGGGGGGTATCCCCCTTCCCATGATAGGGAGCTTTTTTAGATTATTAGCTCTTAATGATGCGATCTGGTGCATATTTTTTTACTAATTTTGAAAGACAAAAGGGAAATATACCTTCAATTGCAACTATCACTTTAATCCTTTGAGCTATGCTCCTTATTTTAGGCCCAAATTGCAGACTTCACCCGATGCGTGAGAAAAATGGGTGTCATGCGTGAGATCGTGAGACAGACCCTAAATGCTTGTGTCTCACGCAGAATGCGTGAGACTTGGTAGCTCTGGCGAGATGGTAAAACTATTTGCACCGAGGTGATTTCTCAACAGTGCTATGTCCCGAGACGAAGTCGAGGGACATGGCACTGTTGAGAAATCACCGAGGTCAAATAGTTTTACCATGGCCCGAAAGAAAGCAGTCAATATTTATTTTGTATCCCTCTCGAGCATTTTACTAGAGTACTGACGGTTCCCTTTTGAAAAAGTGTGCAGGTTTCCTGAATGATAAATCTAACGTTTAAGGCCGTAGCAGTGCAGCAGCAGTGCGTGCAGCGCGTAGCGAACGACACCGCTGCGCTGTTGCTGATTCCTACACACGAGCTACAGCTGAGTTTCATACACACTACAGCGTGCAAAACTCCGAAAGATCGAGGAGGTCCAGGACTACGTTAGAAGTAGGCCTAAAGCGGCTTCGTTACCTAGATCATCTTCAAAATCGGTTTTAGTTTATTCCTAATTCGTACCTGATATATCCATATGGTGTCCTCCTGCGATCATTCCTCCATTACTTGAAGCAGTCACTTTGTCAATTGAGCTGAATGCATTGATCACACTAACGTTATACACACACACGCCATCGCACCACAGATTTCTGTAATGCTGTCGCTGCAGACGAGACGGCGAGTGTAGACACGACTACACATAGGCCTACATGCATCACACCCATAACGAACGGCACCCGTCTAAGTTAGACATTAATTTTGTCAAAGTGGACTGGAAACGTGTCACTGTCAATTCCATTTTCGCCATGGCAGTCATCACAATTTAGGAGAATAGGTAAGATTTTTAGTTTCTATGTGGTTTTATCTCATTTTTAGATGACATTCGTTTGTACAAAATCAAGTTAGATTCATCACTCAGTTTTGTTTTGTTTTTCAGTCAGTGATTAATCTTTAACTTAAGTCGGTTATATCCTAATGTTAGATCTAATTTGATCGAAGCTGCTATCTTGTGTAATGTTTACCAGGTACAGTAGATCCAGATCTAACAATAACATGTTAGGCCTATCACTTTATTAAAAATAGAAATTTGGCATAGCAATGGGCTAGCCCGAACAGACGCCGCGCGGAGCATGGCTGTCACGTTTTTACAGCAACTGGGCCGGGCTAAGTTACTTATTAGCCAGGCCTGCATATGTAACGTTTCCTATTAAAAGTAGAGTCTTCTAACTCCGAAACACAGCCCGAACGCCGAACGCGAAGATATAACTGTGTACAAGGACGGAGCGCCCCGGGGTGAGGCCTAGAAAATTGTTCTATAAAGTTATAGCTGTGCTAGTGTTAGTGTTAGGTCTGTCTACAGCCCAGTAAACCTAACAAGTTACTAGTAAGTCAAAATCTCTTCAGTATGTTTTCAGACTTGTTCTAAGTAAGGAGTCACGTCATCTAATGCCGTGTTCTGTTTATCAAATTATAGCAATGACTTTGTTTTATTAACGCGGTGTAGGAACTAGGTCTATTGTATCTTTCAATTCATATGTCAGGGATGTGGACACACCAACAACATGCACAGAAACCAGGGAACAAGTAACTCCGGCCGGGACGACAAGGTAGACTCTACATTGATCAGAGAGACAGCCCGTGACAGACCGTTGACAACATCGGCCAGAATGAGCAGGGCGGCCACAAGAATTCATCGATCAGAATAAGAGCCCGGGATAGCCCATTTACAGCATCAGCCAGAACCCTGGGCTAGTCGAGAATGAGCTGTGTGGCCAAGACAATACATCGATCAGAATGACAGCCCGTGATTCATAGCCCTTTGACAGCATCAGACAGAACCCGTCCCTGGGCTAGTCAAGAATGAGCTGGGTGACCAAAAGAATACATCGTTCAGAATGACAATTTTAGCCCGGATAGCCCGCTGACAGCATCGACCAGAAACCTACGCTAGCCAAGAATGAGCTGAGTCAAAGAGAAAACACTGATGCTGCTGGAGAAAACATTTGAGAAATATGTAGGCCTAGATAGGGTAGGTAAGTCCGTTTGCATTGACTTATAGTTTATTTTATAGCTGCTCTTTCAGAATCTGCCATCAACCAAAAATTCATGTCTGGCGACTCGTTGTTGGTTTGTGTGATAGAGGGTCACATTATGAATTATTATGATCCCAATACAGTTTTTGCAACTTACAATGTACCATTGATAATGTTTCACTATAATTTGCATTTAACAGCATTGTATCAACTGTATGGGGGGGGGGGTAGATGTAATGAGATCAGACCAGATGCCAATCTGAGAAGTGAAGTCATTCATAGTTTTAATCTTTAAAAGCACAAACGGAAAATGCTCTTTATACTTCTCCAGTCATTGTGTGGTCGATTTCTGCCCACTTTTAAAGTTTGCACCTAGACTGGTAAAACTTATTTATACATTTATACCCACGCAGGAATTATGTATTGTGTAGAGAATTGAAGATTATGTAATTTATTTCCAAGCACTTATGCACCTCTTGTCACCAGTTTATATTGTTTTTGCAGAATAGATAATTATACAAAATGTACATGTACGTGGTGGTGGTGTTTAAAAGACTGTTGCCAAATTTGGTGAACAAAATTAAATGGTGAACAAAATAAAATGCTAACAACATACTACTTTTATTGTCATAGGTTATAGGACAGCAAATTCAAACATCAGCTTTAGACCTGCATTGTATATTGTTTACTCTATAACGAATTTATGGCTCTACTTTTAAAAAAATGTAAACTTTTTTTGATTCCCAATGTTATATGTTTTAGAGAATGGTTGGGGAATTTTGTTCATTCATGCTTGTGAAACTGTGTGGGTGTGGTATCCTAGCTTTTTTCCCCTTGGGATTCTTGATATCCTTCACATTATAAAACAATGTGTTCTTTTTATGCCTCCGCCACGAAGTGGTGCCGGAGGCATTATGTTTCCGGGTTGTCCGTCCGTCCGTCCGTCCGTCCTTCCGTCCGTCCGTAATGAATTTTGTGGACAAGGTAACTATCAAAACCTGTTGAGGTATCCTAATGAAACTTGGCATGTATGTGTATTAGGGGGTGAAGTTGTGCCTATCAACTTTTGGATGCACATGCTCAAGGTCAAAGGTCAAAAGGTCAAGGTCAAATACATAAAATTTCACTATTTCCACCATATCTATTGAGTGCCTGAAGATATTTTCTTGAAACTTAGTGTATACATGTATTATTCAATTAAAATTCTCTGGTGAAAGTTTGGGTCATGAGGTCAAAGGTCAAAGGTCAAAAGGTCAGGGTCAAATACATAAAATTTCACTATTTCCACCATATCTATTGAATGCCTAAAGATGTTTTCTTGAAACTTAGTGTATACATGTATTACCCAATTAAGATTCTCTGGTGAAGGTTTGGGTCATAAGGTCAAAGGTCAAAAGGTCAGGGTCAAATACATAAAATTTCACTATTTCCACCATATCTATTGAATGCCTGAAGATATTTTCTTGAAACTTAGTGTATACATGTATTACCCAATTAAAATTCTCTGGTGAAAGTTTGGGTCATGAGGTCAAAGGTCAAAGGTCAAAAGGTCAAGTAAAAATATTAAAACTTCTTTTTTTTTCTCCGTACCTTGGAAAATTGTTCAAGGTATCTTCATGGAACATAGTATATACATATTGTACTGACTGGAATTGATTATCTGGAGAATGTAGGGTTCATGGGGTCAAAGGTCAGGGGTCAAAGGTCAAGTGCAACACTTCAAAATTTTACTATTTCCCTCATATTTATGTAATGCCAGCAGGGTTATTTTTTTTTTTTTTTTACACTTGGTGTATGCATAAATGTGTAACCTAATAGAAATTCTCTGGAAAGTTTTTTTCTTCTTTCTTTGCCTCAAAGGTCAAAAGATCAAAAATCAAGTGAAAGTGCTGAACTAACTTTTTCCTCCATATCTCGGAAGTGGCTCAAGTTATCTTGAAACTTAGTACATATTATGCCTGTTCTACCTGAAAGTGATTATCTTATGAATTTTAGGGTCAAGGGCCAGATGAAAATGGTAACAATTTACTATTCAATTCAGAAATTCACACCAATTTTCCACACCTGTACCTTGAAAATTACTCAATGCCTAAATGTATGAATGGGTCAAAGTCAAGTTAAAGTCCTTAAATCTCTAGATACATGCTCTCCTATTCATCCAATTAAACCTAGGTCAAGGAAGGTGAACATTCAACACATTTGTGACAAATTTGTTATTTCAATATTTTGCCAATTTTGTGAAAATGTAATCACACATTGTCCACATGTACTATCTAGACCTATTGGGAAAATCATGCATTATGGCGGAGGCATACCAGTCGCCAAAGTGACATTTCTAGTTTATTGTGTGTGGTGTTTTTTTTTTTTTTTTTTTGTAGGACAAGCTGTAAATTGTCAGAGGTCATGATTAACCTGAATTTATATACTCTTGTATTTGCAGTTGTATAGATGTGTCTATGGTGCTTTCAAATTGCAAAAAAAAAAAAGTCACTCGTATACAAACAAAAATAAGTTAATTCAAGTACTCGACGTTATAAATGTGAAGTGAAGTGAAGTGAAGTGAGGTGAAGAAGTGTAAAGCTTATCCTCTCCTGAATATCATACCAGCAATATAATGTATGTTTTCTGTGACAATACCAAAGGTCCTGTTTAATGGAATTGTTTTCCTGTCCTTTGTAGTTGCTTTTAGGACAAATATGCTTTAAAAGAAAAAAAACAACACCAAAAAAACTAGCAAATATGCGGAAAACGTTCCTCATACTACTTAAGTAATGTACTTAATTTCTGCATATCTGAAGACTGACACAATTACTGTCTCATCCATGCAGGAATTTTTTCATAGAGAATTAGAAATTTTGTTATGCACAATGTATTTCAAAAGACTGATGCACCTCTTTACTATTTCATTTATCATCTGTACAGAGATGTGTGATGGTGTTTCAAGAACTGCTCGGTACACAAATGACGAATATTGTGGGGAAAAATAGTGAACAAATGAAAATATTTTGTTAAGAATATTTGACAGATTATAATATGACAAATGCAAACCTCACCTTTGGATTGTAAAAGTTAAGGTGAATAAATACATTTCTGTGAATTAGTGAAAGAGCAAATTTCTATGGTTTTCAGTTATTGAGTAATGTTTCATGAAAATATATTGGTGAATTCCATGTACATGTATTCATGCTTGTGAAACTGTGTGTGCATGAGTGTGTTACCCTTGCTTTTTTTTTTTCCAGTGTCAACGATAATGTATGGCATGCTCATGTATTGCTAATTGTATGTTTTGTACGTACAACTTATGTTTGACTGATGAGTTTTGACAAATGAGTTTGTGATGCACATTTTCAATGCAGATACATACACTGTACTTAAATGTCTTTAAGAATGGTGCCAGTGAAGCACCTTACCAGCACTGCATGTGAAACACACCAAAAATACGCAGACATCAATTCACATACTACATTCTAAGGGGAAAAAAAAGGTTCTTTTGAGCACCATTAAATGGTTCTCAGCACTGTCACAATAGCGACACCTTTTTTGGAGCCTGTGAGAACCTTTTTAAATGGTGCCTGTCAGCACCTTTTAACATTGGTGCCCATTAGAACCTTTTCCAATGAAATGGTTCTCATGAGCACCTTTTGAAAAGAGTCAAAAAGGTGCCCATCTTTAGTCAAAAAGGTGCCCATGGGCACCTTTCAGATGGTACTCACGAGCACCATTTCATCGGGAAAAAGGTTCTAATGGGCACCTTTTGCAAAAGGTGCCGACAAGCACCATTTAAAAAAGGTTCTCACGAGCACCAAAAAGGGTGTCGCTATTGTGACAGTGCTGAGAACCATTTAATGGTGCTCAAAAGAACCTTTTTTTTTCTTAGAGTGTAGTCTGGCTTCCAAACCCTCTGCCTGTATCTTTCGCTATTCAGGATATTAACCCCCTCAACGTCGAAAACTAGTATAGTTTAAGGTGGTTTTGTTCTGCAAAGGATTCTTTCCTTCGGCACAGGCCTTTGCCCGAACGGCGACTTCGTCGCTACGGAATTCATTTGGCAAAGGGTCTGAAAACCAGACAATACCAAATTGCATTTGTTTACAAGCAGAGCGCCACTACGAAAAAATATTGAAAGGTTTGAATCAAAAGCGCGGCCGAGCCCGGCAGTGTAAACGGACAAAATTGCGGCCAAAATTAGCCGCGCATTTGGCCACGCTCTGGAAGTGGTCTCGGCCGCGGCCGAGCCGCGGTCGAGCCGTGGCCGAGCCCGGCCTTTTCTTGGTGTAAACGTAAACTGGGCAAAATGCGCGGCCAATTTTAGTCTGGCTTCCAGACCCTCTGCCCGTACTATTTCGCAATTCAGGATATTAACCCCCTCAACGTCGAAAACTAGCATAGTTTATTAGGTGGTTTTGTCCTGCAAAGGATTTTTCCTTCGGCAAAGGCCTCTGCCCGAACGGCGACTTCGTCGCCACGGAATCCAGTTGGCAAAGGGTCTGAAAACCAGACTATACCAAATTGCGTGTGTTTACTAGCAGAGCGCCACTACGACAAAATATTGAAAGGTTTGAATGAAAAGCCCGGGCCGAGCCCTGCACAGTAATGCACAGAATTGCGGGTCTCGGCCCCGAAATTGAGGCCGGGCTCGGCCGCGGCTCGGTCCAGCCCCGCAGAGAGACCCCGTTTACAGTGCGGGGCTGGACCGAGCCGCGGCCAAGCCCGACCTCAATTGCGGGGCCGTCCCCCGCAAGTTAATTAGTCCGTTTACAGTGCCGGGCTCAAGCCCGGGCTTTTAATTCAAACCTTTCAATATTTTGTCGTAGTGGCGCTCTGCTTGTAAACAACATAAGCAAACGCAATTTGGTATAGTCTGCTTTCCAGACTCTTTGCTAACTGGACTCCGCGTCGGCGACGAACCGCCTTTGCCGTAGGAAAAATCCTTTGCAGGACAAAACCACCTTAAACTATACTAGTTTTCGACGTTGAGGGCGTTGATATCCTGAATAGCGAAATAGTACGTACAGAGGGTCTGGAAGCCAGACTAAATTTGGTACCGCATTTGGCCCAGTTTGCTTTTACACTGAAAAAAGGCCGGGCTCGGCCGCGGCTCGAGACCACCTCCAGAGCGTGGCCAAATGCGCGGCCAATTTTGGCCCCGCATTTGGTGTGTGGCCTTTTGCGCGTTTGTGAAACACTGAATGAAGGCCGGTACGGCAGCGGCCGAGCCCGGCCTTTTCGCTCACTGTAAACGGGGTCTGAGAGAGAGACAGAGGAAGAATGTGCATGGGCTAAATCTTTGAATCGCAAAAAGACGCGAGAATAAAATATTTAAGATTTCAAAATGTTTAGACTGTTTATCATGACAAAACAAGACTCATCAGAGAGGAACTTTTGTGCTGAATAAATGTGGATATGGCGCAAACATTTTTTTTTTTATTGAAAAGGGGGGGGGGGTTAAGCTTTCCTGAAACGTAAACATATATGAAGCAATTCAGTTTTTTCTTCATTGATTGAGAGGCTGTTTACTGAAGACCAATCAGCTATTGCACGCAAACATTCCTCCAGTTTTGGAATAATCATTGGCCAATCCCCTTGTTTTCCTGTAGCATAGAGTTGAGTATATCATCTGCATAGATTGCATGACCAAAACCAAAGTAAGTTATCAAATCTTCCACTGGTGATAAATACACAGAGAACAGAATTGGGCCCAACACTGAGCCCGCGGAACTCCATGTCGATGCAAGCAGCTAGTCGACGTCTGCCCGTCGATGACGACAGACTGAGAGAGATTAGATGATGATGTATTATCTACCGGTTCTCCCTTTTGGGGTCCCATTGTAGCCTGCCTAACCCACAGTGCAACATTCTTTTAATCATGATTCTGGAAAGAAATGAATACAGCGCAAACTATGTTCTTGTTCTTTTATTCAACGAACTGCAAAGAAAGACGTCTCCCCGTAAAACCCTAAACGTGACGATTGTCTGCGCGCAGTGATATTCTTTTCATTCGTGCAACGATGTGACAATGAAAGCCCATAACCGCAGACACGCACATATAACGTGACAGATGAGATAAACAAGACACACACGCAAGCACACGCATTATGCACATTTCTATATAACATACAGTACAGGGACGGAGCCAGGAATGCCGTTAAGGGGGGCAAAAATATTTCTCGTGTCACTTTAAGGTTTCCTCGCCTGACAAATGAACAACAAAAACAAACAAACGAAAAGGCTTTGATGGTTTCTTTAAAAAAGAAAATAAGCGCGGGCCCCCGCTCGTCCTTTCATTTTTTCTTTCTATTTCTTTTATCCTAGCAAAAATAAAGGGGGCGAGCGTGCGGCCCCCTCCTGTCCGCCACTGCAGTATATTGATTATATTGTGCATTGTATATCTTTCCGAGAATAACGTATCTATGATATAGGATTATGTTTTACGAGAATACATCCAGTGGTAGACTTTGTCAACTTGTTCGTCCCTTGAAGCTATAAATACAAGAAAGCGCGTCATTCATGTTCAATTTCATAAGCAAATCTCCTTACAATGATATATATCACAATTTTGTAACCCGTTATACAAGGATGATAAGAACTTTGAATCACGGAGAGAAGAGCTGTTGATTATGCGCCGCTGGCGTTCACGCGCTTGCTTCGTTCGATGATCTTTATTGACATGCCAGGCTAACTAACCATTGGCAGGTCCATTGTCGAACCAAGCAAAGGCTGCATGGCAAAGGATTTTATAAGCACAGTAATTAAAATTTGATCAAAATTGGATAGAAGTAGGAAGGTTATGAAATTGTAAAGCTTCTCTAATTTTTGCAAAGCTTTTCTCCATCAGTTAACACGAATAATGCATAATGAGTGAGCAGATGTTGTCATCCCCTTAGTATTTTCCATTGATTGTATACAAAGATATTGACAAAAATCTTCTTTTTTTTTGCTACAAAATTGTAAAACATAGAAACATTCCTGACAGAATACCTTCATTTGTCAGATATATGAGCATGATATTGAGACTGGGACATCAATACATTGAACAAAAATTCTAGTAGTTTCAGGATTGTGTGTAGGCCTACAAGGTATACATTGTAAAGTGTTAGGAGATTACAATACACCATTGTACTACTTATGTCATCATCATGCAACCCACTCATATCTTTTGTGCATGATTTATGTCATATCGGCTATTCAAGAAGTGTTTTGTTAAACTTAGCAAAACTTCACAATGTCATAACTTCCTTCATTCTTATCTGATTTTGATCGAATAGATTACAAAATTTACTCTTTCTTATCAGACTAATTTTTACAGGGCTGATGTCACGTGACTGTGTAGAACGTCATAAAGAAGATATAAAGAAAATTCAACATTTCTCGCATAATAAAAGAACACTTGTCTTGCCTCTTTCAGAAGGCAGCGTGAATGATATTACCCTCAGCATACATCAGTGACAAGTTAGAGGAAATGTGCATTTGTTTTTCAAAAAAAAAGTATTGTGAAATATATTGTTCTACCCATGTGACATCACAAGCTGTAATAGTCAATTCATTAAGCAGTGACTGAGAAACTTAAAAAAAAAAATCATAACTTTTGAGCGAATTGTCCGATTCGCCACAAATTTTCACTGATGTCTTCTACTAATATCGCTGCATTTACTCAATCCACATGTACATAAAGATGAACTTGTCCATGAGAGGAAACCAAACCTAAAGAGAAATGTGGATTTAATGAAAGCAGCAACATTAGTAGAACATAATTACCAGTGAAAGTTTTAGGGAAAATGGACAATCGATGCAAAAGTTATGAATATTCAAACTTTTGGTGTTGGAACCGCTGGATGAGGAGACTACTAGAGGTTATGGGGTCATGTGTGGACTACAATATCAAGAAAATATAAAGGGAATTTCACAACAGTTCACTTTTCTAGCATAATGAAAGAGCACTTGACGAACCACTTTCAGAAATTAGGTGGAATTATTGCTACCCATAACATATGTCAGTATCAAGTGAAGGGAATGTGTAATTGTCAAGAAAACAAAATTAATTCTGTGGAACAAAAACAGAAAATGCTTTTCGGTGAAAATTTTTGCAAATTTGCTAAAGAAAATACCTGAATATTGACATGTTGCAATTTGTATCATTGCGTGTATCAAGGAAAATCTGTAAAAAAAAAAAGACAAAGAAAATGTATCAGCCTCTCAGGTTTAAAGAGAGCCCCCTACCCCCCCCCCCCCCCACACACACACACACAACACAAAATAAATGAAAAAATAAAAAAATAGAATCCTATATCCTCATTGAAATACTGACAAAGAAAGAGAGAGAAACAAAAACAGGTCGGGAAACAGATTACCAGACAGGCTTCGTACATCCACTAGACTGTACCGCGGTTCCGCCCGACAGCCAGTGCCGGTTCTAATCCTTACAGCACGTATAGGGGGTAGGCCTACTGTGTATTTATGCAAATTGATAGATTTTTGTGTCGAATAGTTCATATTCGAACTGGCTGACAAATTGCCTTTCAATGACGTAACACCGATTATTCAGCGTTTTGTATTGTAGCCATGATCAAAGAAACATGGACCTATAACTCTACTCGGGTTAAATTTGGACCAACCATCTCCCGATGACTAAGCAGGCGTCGCGTATCCACTAGACTATTGACAGCCATGCAAGTGCTGCGTGGTTCTTATCCTTATAACATACAGCGGGTCCTGTCTATTCATTAAAATTTATCGCAACTAATTGTCATTTATCATAAAACTCTACTTCGGTCACAACTGTCTGTGACCATATAGCAATTGTATAGTGAGGGGCTTTTGGCTTATACATGCAATAAAACTAATTCGACACAAGAATTCATAAATTTGAACATTTCCGTATATATCTGTTCTGTCTGATATAAACGTGTATACCTCAAGATACTGCGCTAAAAGAGCTTTATTCAATAACGCGCACACACACGCATACACGCACACACAAACACACAAACACACAAACACACACACACACACACACACACACACACGCACACAAGAACGTTCCCCCAAAGAACCAATTGAAAAGATTACCAGTTTGAAGCCTATTCCTGCACGTCATGGCAGATGTGTCAGGGGAGAAAAAAAATCCAAAACTCTCGTATTCAGCACCTCAAGCTGCTGTGGGAGTAGTCTAGCGGGCGACGTATGTTTAGCCTAAATCAGTGATTGACTGTCAATAGAGGGCGCGACGATGTGGAAATCAAGTTGGCTAAAAATCCGTCTAGTAAGAAACCTCCGAATAGAGGCGTGTAACCGGGTGTGGCAAGACAGTTGTCAGTCGTCAACTCTAGAAGTTTTATTGGCTGAGCATCGGATGTCAATCAAAACACGTCACAGAGCCCGAAGAAATGGTAGTCTACTCTCCTAGGTATACTACAGATAATCTTTCAATAAAAATACAGTTTGCCTGTCTCTTTCAGCTTACTACAGTATTTTTCATTCTTCTCCATTCTTTTTAAGGTGTATTACATCTTACCTTACTTCAAATAGAAAAGAATAATGGTATTCAGTGCAACTGACTTCAGTTGTAAATCTATGAGGGTTTTGCACGTGGAAACTACACCCAAACTACTGCCGAATGCAAACCTTCAATTATTGGAGTAAAGTCTACTTGATATTTACTTCAATTGTATGTTTCGGAAATGTATTTGATATCACCACTCCCCTTTATCATTTTTAACCTTGAGTTGCCATATATTTTTGTATTAAACTTTGAATGATTTTTGCTTAACATGAATAAAGCTGCCGTCGATACATCAACCCCTATATCGGAGCAACGTAGACTTTAAACAGGCATTTTCTGTCGTGTTCACGCATGATCACACTGTCACGGAAGAACTCGTCCGCGGTAACATGGGCGTCCAAGGAGAAAACAAAGAGGAGCTGCGACACAAAAAGATTCCTGCAAAGCCAAAGGCACAGGTGGAATATGGTGCATTCTTTGCAATCATGAAATTACGAGATGCCATCTACGTGGTCCTGGCAACAAGTAATGATAAACCGATTGAATCTGATTCACATTTCATTACAAATGCATATGAGGACATCTTTGTGGCCATTCTGTATGCATACGTATGGCTAAATTGAGTGTCATCAACAAGCGAACATCTGTGGTAAAATACACATACAAACACGTGTGGCTCTGCTAAATAGTCTTGTACCATTTTCGCCTGGAACCTCTCGTTAAGAGGTGAGGCGTGGTTGTTAAAATAACACTCACTTGATTCGACCTGTCAGAAATGAATTACACTCGTATTTTCTGACAAGATTTTAGAAATGATTATGTTCCTTCATGTCCTTTCTGGGATTCATCATTCCAAAGATCGTTAATCTGATAATAGAATCAGTTTCGTTATTCCGAAAACGAAATATTCTTCTTTTAGTTACAAAATACGTTGATGTGACAGCAATAATAAAAAGGCTGAATATTATGCTGTAAAAATTGAATGAAAACACGCACACGTACTCATGCCTACACACGTGCACACACACGCATTGACACACACAAAGACAAGCATAATGACAAACATACACAAACTAAAAAGGTCAAAAATAAAGCACTCGTGTATGTGCTGATAATCCCCTTTGAAATACGGCCCGAATCATAGATCAGCCCCTTCCCACTCTCATAACTTAAATGCATCAGACATGCAGTTGTAAACCAAGGACGACAGAAAAAGGCAGCAACGGCGACGAAATTAAATCAGCCCACAATGTGCTTAGCTAATACCTCAACTTATTTTCCACTTTGCTTAGAGTAGCACGCTTCTGAATGTGCTTTATCAAGACGTTTTATCCAAGACACACGTGCTTTTGATTGCAGGGGTCAAATACCTCAGACAGTTGTAGATAAGGGGTGACGAAAGAAGGCGGCAACGGTAACGAAATCGATTCAGCCACAATATTCTTAAATAATCCATCAACTCGTAATTCAACATTGCTGAGAGTTGCATGCTTCTCAACGAGCCAAATCAAGACATTTTATCCAAGAGACGTGCCCTTTGGATGAGAGGCTCAAATACTTGAAGACGTTGTAAATACAGGATGACGAAATATGGCAGCAGGGTTACAAAATCGATTCAGCCAACAATATGCTGAGCGAAGATATCAAATCATTCTGCCACTTTGATTAGAATTGTATGCTTCTCAATGTGCTGTATCAAGAATTTCTCTCCAAGTGGCATGAGCTTTGATTTAGAGGGCTGAAATGCATCAGACAAGTAGACAGAAAGGGTGACGAAAAAAGGCAGCAACGTGACAAAATCGAATCAACCTACAACGTGCTATGGTAATACAGTATAATACCAATTTGCTAAGGGTTACATGCCTCTCAATGTACTATATCAAAAATATTCTTCTTTTTTTTTCAGGATACATGTGATTTGGATTAGAGGGCTGATATACATGACGATGTTGTAAATAAAGGGCGAAGAAAAGAGAAAAGGAGAATGCTGACGAAATCGATTCAGGCAAACAATACGCTTGAATAATACATCAAATCGTTTTACGACTATGATCGGAGTTGCATGCTTCTCAGTGTGCTTTACAGTGCATTAAGAAGTTTTCCCCCAGTGACGTGTGCTTTGCATTCTAGGGCTCAAATACATGTACATGAAACTAATTGTACATGAAGGGTGGTGAAATAAGGCAGCAATGGTGTCTAAATCGATTCAGTCCACAATACGATTAGCTAATACGTCGAATTGTTCATTTTGTTCAGAGTTGCATGTATCCCAATGAGCTTTTGATATGGGGACTCAAATGCATCAGAAAGTTGTACATAAAGGACGAAGATAAAGGCAGCAACTGTGAGAAAATTTAACTAATCCTAAATGCGGTTAGGCAGTATATCAACTCGTCATACCACTTTGCTGAGAGTTGCATGGTTCTCATTGTGCTACAGCAAGACGTTTTCTCCAAGAGGTATGTGCTTTAGATTAGAGGGCTCAATTGTATCAGGAAGATGAAAATAAAGAGTGACGAAAACAGACAGCAACGGTGACGAAATCGATTTGGACCAAAATTTACTCAAGTACTACTCCTCTTTATACCTTTCTACAGAGAGCCGAATGGTTCGTATCATGCTTTATCAAGGCGTTTTTATCCAAGAAGAATGTACTTTGGATTACAGGGCTGCATGCTTCTCAATGTGCTATATCAAGAAATTTATAAAAGAGACGTGTTTATATTAGAGGGGTCGAAAATACATGATGAGGTTGTAAATAAAGGGTGACGAAGAAGGCTATCAGGGTAACGGAAGCAAACAATGTGTCTAAATGATGCTTCAAATTGTTATACCAAACTACTTAGTGTTCCATGCTTCTCAATGTGCTACATCAAGACATTTTCTCCCAGAGACATGCTCTTTGCATTCGAGGTCTTAAATACATGATGCCGTTGTACACGAAGGGTTACGAAAAAGGCGACAACAGCGACGAAATCGATTTAGTCCAGGATATGATTAGCTAATTCATCAAATTGTTATACCAATTTTTTACAGTTGTATATCACAATGTACTTTATCAATATTCTTTTCAAGTGGCATGACCTTTGGATTAGACAACTGAAATGCATCAGAAAGCTGTACGTAAAGGTTGACGAAAAATTCTCCCAGAGACATGCTCTTTGCATTCGAGGTCTTAAATACACGATGCCGTTGTACGCGAAGGGTTACGAAAAAGGCGACAACAGCGACGAAATCGATTTAGTCCAGGATATGATTAGCTAATTCATCAAATTGTTATACCATTTTTTTACAGTTTTATATCACAATGTACTTTATCAATATTCTTTTCAAGTGGCATGACCTTTGGATTAGACAACTGAAATGCATCAGAAAGCTGTACGTAAAGGTTGACGAAAAATTCACCAGCTATGACGAAATCAAATAAGATCAAAATGTGGTTACGTGATATATCAACTCGTCACGCCACTTTCTTGGGAGTTGCATGGTTCTCAGTTTGCTAAATCAATACGTTTTATCCAAGAGACGTGTGCTTTGGATTAGAGGGCTTAAATGTATCAGACAGTTGTAAATAAATAGTGACAAAAACAGGCAGCAACAGTGACGAAATCGAATCAGCCCACATTTTGCTCAAACAATAAATCCACTCGTCATATCACTTCATTGAGATATGCATGCTTCTCAATGTGCTTTGTCGAGATGTTATATCCAAGAGATGTGTCCTTTGGATCAGAGGGCTCAAATGCATCAGTCATTTGTAGATAAAGGGTGACGGAAACAGGCAACAGCGGTGACGTAATCGAATCAGCCCACATTTTGCTCAAGTAATGAATCGACTCGTCATATCACTTTACTGAGAGCTGTGTGCTTCTTATCGTGCTTTATGAAGACATTTTATGCAAGACATGTGGGCTTGGATTAGAGGGCTCAAACGCATCAGATAGTTGTAAATAACGGGTGACGAAAACAGGCAGCAGCGGTGACGGAATCGAATCAGCCAACAATGTTCTTTATTACTTGTACATCAACTCGTTATACCGCTTTACTGAGACTTGTATACTTCTCAACGTGCGATATCAAGACGTTATATCAAAGAGAAAAGTGTTTTGGAAATATGGCTCAAGTACATCAAAGAGTTGACAGACAGGGGAAAACCCCACAACGAAGAGCTGTACGGTTCATATGCAGTGACTACATTTTCCGCGATCCAGACTGTACAACGTGCATGAGGGAGAAACTGAACTTGCCAACTCTTACC
The DNA here is from genome assembly GCF_040938485.1 of Diadema antillarum. Lineage (NCBI taxonomy): Eukaryota > Metazoa > Echinodermata > Echinoidea > Diadematoida > Diadematidae > Diadema > Diadema antillarum. The sequence continues at coordinate 978,591 of NW_027271804.1, read as the reverse complement.
TTGGGATGCCAGGTCCGGAGATTAAAATCATTCTTCAAAGTGGTAGAGGGGTTGGTCCCAGCCCTACATTCTGGAATTGTTTTCACTAAAGTAAGACCCAAGCGAAATATTACAGCAAAGAAATATAAAGAATGTAACGTAAGAAAAAAAAAAATTACGTTACAAATCTACATGTAAATGTTACACAGTAAGGCACTGTAACACATCAGTATACCGACCGAGTTTCACTCTTTTTTTTTTGTGAAACCGATCCTGGTTTGGAATTAACTTCCAGCTGAAGTCGTTAACAGTATATTCAGGAGGTTTTCAAAGCAAAGATTGAGCAAAGTCTTCTTCACTTTGACTACCAACGCTCCCAACGTGCCCTCTCTCACCCGGTGCCTTATACCGCAAGGTCCTGCACCGTACTACATCCAGAACCAGACAGGATGACGAAAAAAGGCAGTAACGGTGATGAAATTTAATCAAGCCCCGATGTGTAGGTAATGCATCAACTCGTAATACCACTTTGCTTAGAGTTGCAGGCTTCCAAATGCTCTACATCAATATGTTTTCTCCAAGAGACAAGTGTTCTAGATTATAGGCTCAAATACATGATGACGAAGTGAATAAAGGGTGACGAAAAAGGGCAACAGCGGTGACGAAATGGATTAAACCAACAATAAGCTAAAATATTACATCAAATCGTTACACCAAGTTGTTTAGACAGACATGATTCTCAATGAACTATTTCAAAACGTTTTTGTCGCAGAGATATATGCTTTGCATTCGAGTTCTTCAAGGACAAGTTCACCTTGCTAGACATGTAGATTGAGTAAATGCATTTCTATTTATGTATAATATTATTTAAGCATATTGTTGCCTCAGTCGATTTTGTCACCTCTGCTGCTTATTTTCGTCACCCTTTACTTACACCTCATCATGTCTCTTGGAGAAAACGTCTTGATATAGCGTATTGGAAACCAGGCACCTCTCAACAAAATGATACAACGATTTGATGCATTACCCAACCTCATTAATTCATTGATAAACACTGCAATTTTGTCACTGTTGCCTCTCATTTTCGTCACCCTATAGGTCTATGTACAACTGTTTCATGTATTTAAAGGACAAGTTCACCTTCATAGACATGAGGGTTAAGTGAATGCAACAATATTAGTAGAACACATCAGTGAAAATTTGAGGAAAACTTGACAATCCGTCTAAAAGTTATGAATTTGTAAAGTATCTGCACAATCACTGCTACATGAGAAGACTATGATGTCATATGCATAGAACCATAATTATGACGAAAATAATAACAGAATTTCATAAAACTTCGCTTCTTGAATAAAGTGCATATTTTCTGGGCTTGTTACTGACGTATGTTATATGAGTAACACTATCCCCCTCGCCTCTAAAATAGAGAAGTCGATTGTTCTTTTGTTATGCGAGAAAAGTGGAAATATGTTTGATTTTCTTTATACTTTTTTATATTGCTGTACACATGTGACATCACAAGCCATAGTAGTCTTGTCATCCAGCCATGACTGAGCAGAAACTTCAAAAATTCATAACTTTTGAACGGATTGTCCGGTTTTCCCCAAATTATCACTAATGTGCTCTGCTAATATTGCTGCATTCACTTAACCCACATGTCTGTGAAGGTGAACTTGTCCTTTGAATACATGAGACAGTTGTACATATAGGGTGACGAAAATGAGAGGCAACAGTGACAAAATCGATTCAGCCAACAATATGCTTAAATGATCCACTAAATCGTTATGTATAAAAGTTTTCTCCAAATTACAAATGCTTTGGATTTGAAGGACACGCATGAGATAGTTGTAAATAAAGGGTGGCCAAAAAGGCGGCACGGTGACGGAATTGAATAAGCCGACATTATGCAAAAACTAAGCATCAAATCACTATGTAACTTTTTGGAGAGTTACATGCTTCTCAATGTGCTACAAGAAGTTTTCTCCCAGAGATATATATTATGCTTTGCATTCGAGAGATCCAAAACAAGAGAAACTTGTATATAAAGGGTGACGAAAGAGACGACTACGGTGAAGAAATCGATTCTGCAAACGATATGCTTACATACATCGCATTATTATATCACAGTATTTAGAGGTGCATGGATCTCAATGAGCGTATCAAGAATTATTCTCAAAGTGACATGTGCTTTAGATAAGAGGACTCAAGGGCATAGGACAGTTGTACATAAAAGGTTACGAAAAACGCAGCAACGGTGACGAAATTGCAGTGTTTATCAATGAATCAATGAGGTTGGGTAATACATCAAACCGTTGTACTGTATCACTTTGCTGAGAGGTGCCTGGTTTCCAATACGCTATATCAAGACTTTTTCTCCAAGAGACATGTGCTGTGGATTAGAGGCTGTACTACATGATGAGGTGCAAGTAAAGGGTGACGAAAATAAGCAGCAGAGGTGACGAAATCGATTGAAGCAACAATAATAATATGCTTAAATAATAAATCAAATCGTTATACCACTTTGCTTAAAGTGGCATGCTCCTTAGTGTGCTTTAGCATAAAGTTTTCTCCCAGAGACATGTACTTTACATTTGAGTTCTCAAATTCATCAGTCAGCTGTAAATAAAATACATGGTGACGAAAAAAAAGCATCAACGTTGACAAAATCTATTCGGCCCACAATCTGCTGAAGTTACACGTCAACTCTTCGTACCACTTTGCTGAGGGCTGCATACTTCTTACAGTGCTTAATCAAGACGTTTACTCAAAGAGATAGGTGCTTTTAGAAAATTGGATTAGACGGTTCAAATACATGATGAGGTTGTCAATAAAGAGTGAAGAGAAAAGACAGCCACGATGACGAAATCGATTCAGTCAACAATATGCCTAAATAACAAATTAAATCGTTAAATACCACTTTTCCAAGAGTTACATCCGTCTCAATTTGTTATATCAAGAAGGTTTCTCCTAGAGACATGTGCTTGCATTTGAGGGCTCAAATACACCATACAGAGGTAAATAAAACAACCTCAAACCCTTTTGGAGATATATTTTATTGAAACGTCAGGACAGAACCAGCATCCCCATTCAAACAAATAGGAAGACCGAATTCATGACAGCAAAACTAAGGCTCAGACGTTACTTAAAGAGTTCAAGTCCTTCTTCACGAGAGTGTCTTATCTGATACCAGACATAGTTACTCCACCCTCCATGAACAGCACACCGCTACACAGTCAACGGTGTGGAAACCCTGTTCGGGAGAATAGAGGTTTCGAAGCCACAGGTCTCGACCCATTACCTAACACAGTGCAAAAAGAGTGTGCAAAGGAGCTGGCTCCAGTGCTGGGGAATATCTTTCTCTTCAGTTGTCAGTAGATACAGGCAACTTGTCATCTAACTGGATGTCTGCTCATGTCACACCAGTGTCGAGGAAAGGAGATACACATCAACCAGGAAATTACAGAACTGTTTCCCTGACATCCGTGATGTGTTCAAAACATGAGCAGATGATATGTAAGCATTCTTGCAACATTTGGAGAATCACAACATCCCGTCGCCCTTTAATTATGGTTTTAGAATAGTGATTGAACAATTGCCCAGCTCCTCACAACAATGTATGATCTTTTTCTTGCCCATGGCAAGAAGATCCAGACTGACACCACCTTTTCGGGTCTCCAAAGCTTTCGATACATTACCGAACAGTTCTCAGGCGGTTACTATTTTTGTGCTGAATAAACGACCTACCAAATACCCTCAAGTCCCGACTCATTACGCCTTTTGGTAGATGACTACCAATTTAAAAAATAAGTCAAATCTCAGCGCGATTATCTCAATTAAAAGATTTATTTCAACTGAAAAAAAAATGGGCATCCGACTGGGGAATGAGGCTCAATGGTGACAAATGCCAAGTTGTGAGCACTGACGACAAATCCTCATACTTGCCCCAGGCCACCATAGACAAAATTATCACTGAATGCAATGTACATATGACCAAGAATGAATTTCTCAGGAGGTATCACTTTTCATGTGCTGATATAGCGAAGTATACATGGACACCTCATTACACTTGTCTGGGAAGAAGTGAAACTGAGCTTTTATCAACAGAGTACATTGAACTTGATGATCTCACGTCTGAAGATGGCTCAGATGTTTGGCCTATGAACGAGTATGCTGATGCACAAAAGGGAATAGTGACAGTGATGATGATTAGATACGGGAGTAGATCAAGTTCAAGAAACTTTACTGAATTAAAGGCATTATTTACCATGTGCAGATGAAACAAAAACCCAGCTTAAGTGCTTCAAAATAGTTCTAAAATTTGGATTAAGGATAGAAACGACAAATGTAAAAATTAAGTTCTATACTACTATGTATTGTTGAATATACAAATTGGGTACAATTGTTATGATAAAAAATTTAGCTAAGTTATAGTTTATTGAGAAAGGCTTTATTGGTTGGGGCTTTTTTATACAATGCATCAAAATTGACATGATAATTCGAACATTTTTAAATCACTACTCCCAATGGTAAACAATGTCTTTAATAATCTGCATCGCCTCGTTAAATGTTTTTTACTGCTACTAATAAGTATTTCGTCTTGTGCACAACATCCATCTCTTTGTCTTGGATACACAGCATTTCGATAACATTTTCTATAGTTTTTAGGACTCCTTCCAAATCATCTGTTCTTATCGTCAGGGTTTGCTCGCATCTTAATAAAAACCACGTTTAATTGGTCTTCTTGTTTTTGAAGGGAATATAAGCAACATTATTATGAATTATGATCAGTGCATTTCAATACACAAGGCCAGCGCACTTGAGCAAACTGCAACCCACTGGTAGAATTAAAACCAGAAGAAGAAGAAAAAAAAATCGCCCGGAAGGGGGAGGGGAGGGAGAATGGCGGGGGGGGGGCAGAAAACCAAATCAAACAAGATAAAAACAAAACATGATGATGACGCGGACAAAATGACAATGTTTATTGTGTTCACACAAGAATTCCATGTTCCGTAAGCTGAAATACAAACATTTTCGGCGCGCTCGCTGCGCTCGCTCGCCAAATATATATAAAAAAGAAGGTAAGAACAAAACTTGATGATGACGCAGACAAAATGACAATGTATATTGTGTTCACACATGTCATTTAATATTTAGCAGGCAAAATGTTTCACTGAGCAGCGGCTGCAATTTCGTTCTGAAGCGATCGCCAATTGGATCAAAAGGCGCCAACGGTTTCGAACATGGGGGGGGGGGGGGCAAAAAACCCCAAATCAAACAAGATAAGAACAAAACGCAATGATGACGCGGAAATTATACAAATTTCGGCTCACTCGCTCGTACTAATTTACAGTACTTTTTCAAGTCCTCAGTTTGGTGGTATAAATCGTTATCTATATAAGGCCGTCACTATATCTTGATTAGAATTGTAAGATTTAATAAGCAAAAAATGACAAGAGTTCCATGTTTAGTAAGCTGAAATATAAAAAATTTTCGGCTCGCTCGCTGCGCTCACTCGCCAAAAGTTATCAAAAAAAGGAAGAAGAAGATAAGAACAAAACGTGACGATGACGCGGACAAAATGACAATGTCTATTGTGTTCACACATGTCATTTAATATTTAGCAGGCAAAATGTTTCACTGAGCAGCGGCTGCAATTTCTTTCGTTCTGAAGGCGATCGCCGATTGGATCAAAAGAGGACACCAACGGTTTCGAGCATACGGGGGGGGGGGTGCAAAAAATCAAAAAAGATAAGAACAAAACGTAATGATGACGCGGAAATATACAAATTTCTGCTTAGGTTTGTTGGTATAAATCGTTATCTATAAGGTCGTCACTATATCTTGATTAGAATTGTAAGATTTAATAAGCAAAAAATGACAAAAATTCCATGTTTTGTAAGCTGAAATACAAAAATTTTCGGCTCGCTGCGCTCGCTCGCCAAAATCTATATATTTTATTATATATTAAAAAAGAGAGATAAGAACAAAACGTAATGATGACGCAGAAATATACAAATTTCGGCTCACTCGCGCGCACTAATTTAGAGTATTTTTTTTTAGTCCTCAGTTTGTTGATATAAATCGTTATCTATAAGGCCGTCACTATATCTTGATTAGAATTGTAAGATTTAATAAGCAAAAAATGACAAGAATTCCATGTTTTGTAAGCTGAAATACAAAAATTGTCGGCTCGCTCGCTGCGCTCGCTCGCCAAATTTATATATATATATATATAAAAAAGAGAGATAAGAACAAAACGTGATGATGCCGCAGAAATATACAAATTTCGGCTCACTCGCGCGCACTAATTTAGAGTATTTTTTAAAGTCCTCAGTTCGTTGATATAACTAATCACATTGTTATGTGTACTATGACTGAACTGCAAACCGAATTTGGTTCACGTGAGTGAACATGTTTTGCACATTATAGGCCTATTTGAAAATGTAGGCCTATTGGCATAAATTTCCAGTTTAGAAAATATGAGCAAAAATAGCAAGATTGAACAACCTTATTGCTTTTCTCAAAGCCAACATAACTTTAATCCCCTTTGCTTTCTAATATAAATGCTATCTCGACTATATCATGGCCATTTGAGATGAAATATTGGTTGTATGGATGATTAGACTGTAGTCCTATTATTATTATACTGACCCATTCGTCTTGCACGTTATGGTAGTACAATACAGAAAGCGTTTCAGCGCCTCTGTCACAAATTTCCATCATTTATCCATAAATTACAAATATATTCATCTCCCAAATTCATATGTTATAATGATTATCATAGATTTAAGTCATTTTCACCATGATCATAGAAATCGTTGATGCTATTTCTCCATAGTCATTAAACGACTCTTGGCGTTTTATGACAGCATGTTTTACAGTAGTCGTTGAGATAAGTTGTCGGCCTATTTGCACACATATAGAATGCAAGGTTTCACTTCATATCTATTACTCGATAAGTCATTACTCTATTGAGGCACTTCCATCATGACTGGTGATGTATGTGTCGCTGGACAGAATCTATAGCTTTAAAGAGGATCGCATTTCCATGTTTCGCTATTCGAACAAAGTCACTTTCTTTGTCAGCTGAATTGGACATTGTGAAAAGTGTCTTTTTTCAGGCAAACGTATATCAAAGCAATGGAAATTCTGGTTTTCTTGCGCTGACCACTAACGCAAGTTATTTATACAGATATTTGGTTGAATAGATGCAGAAAATCATGGTGGATAAAGATTGATAAGAAAACTATAACAGTGTGCTGATAAAAGAGATAACAGGGGTTTTCACGAAGCGTAAAAGCGGTATCGTGTTTAACATCTTCTACGGAGTGAGAATGGTGAATCTCCACATGCAAGCGAAGCTTCTATCTGAAATCGTTCGTCACTGCATTCAGAGCAACAATTTTGAAAATTCCAATTCAGATGTCCTCATGCTCACTCGAGGTGCATCCATATTTAAAGAGTATGTTTTACCCATTTACGCCTATACTTCCTAGTCATATTTTACACTTTCAACAAAAATATAAAAAAATACCGCTGGCGCTCGCTCATTTCCAAACATTTACCTAATGTTTATACTTTGTGATGCCACGTTGACCTGTTGTACACCTGGAAATATAACTTTAACTTCTCAACCAATGTATAACGTCCCTCGAAGCACTTTCTGAGATATGAAAACCAGGAAAATAAGGAATAGGAATTACCATGAGCTACCAACTATATAAGCATGTAAAAAAATTATTCGTGGATGTTTGATTTGACAACCGTGAAATTGGATCAAAAATGACCATCACTTGTCTTTTCCGGCGCTTTGGCCATGGTCACATATCGTGCCTGTTATGCTTCAGTTTCGTAAAGTAGGTCGTGCTTTCTTTTTTCTTCCTTTGCGTGTGTGTGTATATGCATCAGCCACATTGGTTAGCTTAATTTGCTGCATTGGCATGCATTCGAAGTGGTCAAAAAGATGTCATCATTTGCATTTGTAAAGAAATGTGAATCAGATTGAATCGGTTTCTCCTTACTTGTTGCCAGGACCACATAGATGGCATCTCGTAATTTCATGATTGCAAAGAATGCACCATATTCCACCTGTGCCTTTGGCTTTGCAGGAATCTTTTTGTGTCGCAGCTCCTCTTTGTTTTCTCCTTGGACGCCCATGTACCGCGGACGAGTTCTTCCGTGACAGTGTGATCACGCGTGAACACGACAGAAAATGCCTGTTTAAAGTCTACGTTGCTCCGATATAGATATAGATGTCTTGACGGCACCTTTATTCATGTTAAGCAAATATTATACAAAGTTTAATACAAAAATATATGGTAACTCAAGGTAAAAAATGATAAAGGGGAGTGGTGATATCAAATACACTTCCGAAACATACAATTGAAGTAAATATCAAGTAGACTTTACTCCAATAATTGAAGGTTTGCATTCGGCAGTAATTTGGGCGTAGTTTCCACGTGCAAAACCCTCATAGATTTACAACTGAAGTCAATTGCACTGAATACTATTAGTCTTTTCTATTTGAAGTAAGGTAAGATGTAATACACCTTAAAAAGAATGGAGAAGAGTGAAAAAAACTGTAGTAAGCTGAAAGAGACAGGCAAACTGTATTTTTATTGAAAGATTATCTGTAGTATACCTAGGAGAGTAGACTAGCATTTCTTCGGGCTCTGCGATGTGTTTTGATTGACATCTGTTGCTCAGCCAATAAAACTTCGAGAGTTGACGACTGACAACTGTCTTGCCACACCCGGTTCCACGCCTCTATTCGGAGGTTTCTTACTAGACGGATTTTTAGCCAACTTGATTTCCACATCGTCGCGCCCTCTATTGACTGCCAATCACTGATTTAGGCTAAAAATACGTCGCCCGCTAGACTACTGTGGGAGGCGCCTAAGCTCTGATCTTGAATGCACCGAATATTGCTGGATGATCAGAGCTTTTTTTTTTTTTTTCTTTCTTTCTCTTTCATCGTTTCTCTCAAATGCATGCTCTCGCTATGGTCTGTCACTCCCTGAGTATTTTCTTCAGTGTGAAAATCTTAAAAAGTTCTTCGGAAAAAGAAGTTTGCAAGATTCTCGGAGGAAGTGATTGCATTGAAGGAGTGTGTTAATTTCGCTAGGGGACATGGAGCAGCAAAAATGGGGCATACTCGTTGTTATTAGCGCCTTCTTCGTCAATCTCATGAACATCGGCACGCTTAAGGCGTTTGGCGTCCTCTTGCCTGACCTCGTCACCGGCCTCGACTCCAACGAGGCGGTGATCGGATTGGCTGTCGGTCTGTCGCACGGTCTGTCCGTAGGCTTCGGTAAATAAGAATACATGTACCTGGTTTAAGTTTTCGCCATAATATCTGTTAACTTTTTTTTTGTTAATCTCTTCCCCTCCCTTTGGAGAGGAGATTACGACATGAGCCTACTGTTTAGGTCACACTCTTTTGAACGCATAATGCATCATTCCGGATTAAAGTGTTGTCTTTAGTCGCCGCAACATACACGCATGTATCATAAATATGGTGACTCAAAGTTACTACAGTAGCCCCTACACATTAAGTGTAGTTTTTTCCTCTCTCTCTATATATACACACACAATCTATATTTATAAGCCTATCATAATAACGTCATATCTATATCTATATATATACATATATATATATATATATATATATATATATATATATATATATATCATAATAGGCTTTATGGGTATGAAGAGTTAAATCACAAAATGTTATGATGTTATAAGTGTCAATTTAAACATTTCCAAGTCAGTCCCTCATCAGATTGAGCGAAGTAAAACCTTTCTAGTGACACCTCAGTTGTATTATGATACAAGAAGGAATTATTCTTGACCTTATGATTAAAAATATTCCGTCTATCTTTGTTCTTTAATCTTCTATTTTTTGTTACATTTTAAATCTCAAATATCATTTACCAAAATGGAATGCGCCAGTGTTGCTATAAAGCTCTTTATATCTTTCACTCTCTCCTGGAAAGCAAATTTGAATTAGGGCATCCAGTGATAGTACTCTTCAAAATTATTATACTCCCTGTAAGTAATCTTTCGATGGAAATAGCCCGTTACAGGTGATTCATTTTTTTTTTCTGCCCAGATACACAGGCGCACACGCACAAATAAATTTTCGAATTTACTTCTTTTATCTGACATCAATATCTTCACACTCTAAAAACAAAGAAACAATCAAGTAATTAAAGGGATAGTACAGTTGTGGTGGAGATGAGAATTGGGTTTTTAACTTTTTGTGAGATACAAAGAAAACACTTATGATATAGTACAGAACATACCATTTCAAGAGAATTCAAAGTTTATTTGACGAAAATCGGGTTTGGAATGACTGAAACATCAAAAACCAAAGTAAAACAAAGCGATGGTAATAAAGTGTGGGTCCCACACTAGAATCGCTCTTTTTTGATATCTCAGCCATTTCAAAACCACTTTTCATCAAATAAACGTTGAATCCCTCATAGAATTACATGCTCTTTCACATTTTATAAGAGGTTTCTCATTATCTCACCAAAAAATGTTAGAAACCTGAAATTAGGTCTCAACCATAACTGTACAATCCATTTAAGCTTTCTGATAAAAGTATCGAGTTATCTCTAAAACACGACAGGGTTTGATCTAGTTTGGCTGTCTTGCAATACGTGCTTTGAATCTTCGTCTTGTGGAATATTGACAAAAATAAGACATAAATACGGAAGAAGCGGAAAAGACCCACAGCAGGGTACGAAAGAGACCACTAGTTGCCTTAATTCTGTGGTCTTACATGTCCTTGTTAAAAATGCAGAAGAACGAAATTGATATTCATGTTCAATGGGCGTCACGATACGTTCTTGCTGGTTACGTGCGCATGCGCGTAATTTCCCTAGTTCACGCCCACTTTGGGGGTGTCTTCATTGACATAATCATTGCAGTACTGTCCATTGTATCTTGGTGCGTGGTCTTTAGTATGTCTGTTTGTTAATCGTTTGTAGGCTTATCAATTTGAAGTTCTCTTGCAATTTTTAAGAGGGGGGGGGGGAGGGGTGGCGAGATGTATGTATGTATGTATAGGGAAGTTTAAAAGTCCTAATTCCTAAGGAGCCTGACTGCTTTCATACCAGCGCCTCCAGCACGTAGGCGCCATCATGATTATGATTATGACCTGGGAGGTGAACCCCCCTGATATGACAGAAGAAAAATATATTTATTGTTGGTTTTTTATTTTTGCGTGATATGTTTTTTGTATATACATTTTTTTTATGTTGTTGACAATGGGATTGAATGAATGAATACTACTTATGCTACTACTACTATACTAATAAAGTTGTCTCTATCTAGGGCAGCCTCTTCATTGTTGCCACTGCTCTACTAGAGGGCCCTGTCATTATCATTACCCGGCCCTACCGTTGCCAGGTACCCATAATATACACCTTGGGTCAGGAGGAACGTGGTGGGCAAAAACATCTTGTCTAAGGACGTAAGCCCTGGGCGGGTATCGAACTCGGGTCTTCCGACTGGGAGTCGGGAGGCTTATCCAGTATATGCCACACTACCCCCATGAACATGATAAGATGAGATGAGATGATGAGATGAGATGAGATGAGATGAGATGAGATGAGATGAGATGAGATGAGATGACATGACATGACATGACATGACATGACATGACATGACATGACATGACATGACATGACATGACATGACATGACATGACATGACATGACATGACATGACGTGACGTGACATGACATGACATGACATGACATGATGAGATGAGATGAGATGAGATGAGACGATGAGATGAGATGAGATGAGATGAGATGAGATGAGATGAGATGAGATGAGATGAAATGAAATGAAATGAAATGAAATGAAATGAAAACATAATTATCTCTCTTGCCTCGTCACCACTTTAGTGTGGTAGGCTTATAGTAAACGATGTACTTATGTACCATGCTTGCATTGAGCAATGCTGAGAGGCTCTATAGTAATACTACGTAGTTGAAATCATGGATTCCTCGGTGGTAGCATTGGCACTATATAATTTTATTGAGGGGCTCTAACCTCGAAGAAATAACGCAATTCTGACATCGCGGAATCCACCCTATTTCACCAGTGGCTAAAAGACAGTGGGTGATGTAGGCCTCTTTTTTTATATCCCTCCAACGAATCTTTACAAAATAAAATAGTAAAAACTGTTAGGATTTTTAAAAAATGCCATTCCAGGAAGAGTTTGCCATCCATCAGCTGTTTGTTGTTGTTGTTGTTGGAATAGGGCTCTGGAGCTCCCTTTCCAATGTCGTCAGTAGGCCTATTGTTATTAGTCTTTTTTTAACATTAAATGGAGGTATAGAGACAGAGACCCCGTTTTACAGTGCGAGGCTCGGCCGCGGCTCGGCCGCGACCGTGCCCAGCCTCGCTTCAGTGTAAACACGCAAAAGGCCAAATGCGAGGCCAAAAATTGGCCTCGCATTTGGCTTCACTCTGGAGGTGGTCTCGCGGCCGAGCCGCGGCCGAGCCCGGCCTTTTCTTGGTGTAAACGCAAACTGGGCCATGTAGTCTGGCTTCCAAACCCTCTGCCTGTATCTTTTCGCTATTCAGGATATTAACCCCCTCAACGTCGAAAAACTAGTATAGTTTTAAGGTGGTTTTTGTCCTGCAAAGGATTCTTTCCTTCGGCACAGGCCTTTGCCCGAACGGCGACTTCGTCGCTACGGAATTCATTTGGCAAAGGGTCTGAAAACCAGACAATACCAAATTGCATTTTGTTTACAAGCAGAGCGCCACTACGAAAAAATATTGAAAGGTTTGAATCAAAAGCGCGGCCGAGCCCGGCAGTGTAAACGGACAAAATTGCGGCCAAAATTAGCCGCGCATTTGGCCACGCTCTGGAAGTGGTCTCGGCCGCGGCCGAGCCGCGGTCGAGCCGTGGCCGAGCCCGGCCTTTTCTTGGTGTAAACGTAAACTGGGCAAAAATGCGCGGCCAATTTTAGTCTGGCTTCCAGACCCTCTGCCCGTACTATTTCGCAATTCAGGATATTAACCCCCTCAACGCCGAAAAACTAGCATAGTTTAAGGTGGTTTTGTCCTGCAAAGGATTTTTCCTTCGGCAAAAGGCCTTTGCCCGAATGGCGACTTCGTCGCCACGGAATCCAGTTGGCAAAGGGTCTGAAAACCAGACTATACCAAATTGCGTGTGTTTACTAGCAGAGCGCCACTACGACAAAATATTGAAAGGTTTGAATGAAAAGCCCGGGCCGAGCCCTGCACAGTAATGCACAGAATTGCGGGTCTCGGCCCCGCAATTGAGGCCGGGCTCGGCCGCGGCTCGGTCCAGCCCCGCAGAGAGACCCCGTTTACAGTGCGGGGCTGGACCGAGCCGCGGCCAAGCCCGACCTCAATTGCGGGGCCGACCCCCGCAAGTTAATTAGTCCGTTTACAGTGCCGGGCTCAAGCCCGGGCTTTTAATTCAAACCTTTCAATATTTTGTCGTAGTGGCGCTCTGCTTGTAAACAACATAAACAAACGCAATTTGGTATAGTCTGCTTTCCAGACCCTTTGCTAACTGGACTCCGCGTCGGCGACGAACCGCCTTTGCCGTAGGAAAAATCCTTTGCAGGACAAAACCACCTTAAACTATACTAGTTTTCGACGTTGAGGGCGTTGATATCCTGAATAGCGAAATAGTACGTACAGAGGGTCTGGAAGCCAGACTAAATTTGGTACCGCATTTGGCCCAGTTTGCGTTTACACTGAAAAAAGGCCGGGCTCGGCCGCGGCTCGAGACCACCTCCAGAGCGTGGCCAAATGCGCGGCCAATTTTGGCCCCGCATTTGGTGTGTGGCCTTTTGCGCGTTTGTGAAACACTGAAATGAAGGCCGGTACGGCAGCGGCCGAGCCCGGCCTTTTCGCTCACTGTAAACGGGGTCTGAGAGAGAGACAGAGGAAGAATGTGCATGGGCTAAATCTTTGAATCGCAAAAAGACGCGAGAATGAAATATTTAAGATTTCAAAAATGTTTTAAACTGTTTTATCATGACAAAACAAGACTCATCAGAGAGGAACTTTTGTGCTGAATAAATGTGGATATGGCGCAAACATTTTTTTTTATTGAAAAAGGGGGGGGGGGTTAAGCTTCTTCTGCATGTTAAGTTCATAAATATCTTTGTTTTGACTGACAATAAACAGTAATGATAAATTCAATGCTAGCCAGTGTAAATGTAAGTATAGCGGTGAATGAAGCAATACGTTGTCGTCATCTTTACACTCATTTCGGACAGCGATCGTGACCAATCACTTGCTCAAGGTGGTCAGCGTTCGCAAGCTCGTCCTGCTAGGCGGCTTAATGGGAGGCACCGGATTCACGGCGTGTGCTTTCGTCACCAACGGCGAACAGTTTACGGCGTTGATTGTCATCTCAGGTAATTCAAGGGACAAGACCACCTTTATATACTAGTACATGAGAATCTGTGCAGTCACTGCTGGATGAGAAGACTACGACAGTGTGTGATGTCACATGAGTAGAACGATATAAGGATTTATTATTTTAAATTTATTTATTTTCATTTTTTTAAAGGAAAAAGTGCATTTTCCTCGACTTGTCACTGACGTATGTTAAGGGTAACATTCCCCCGTCTTCTGAAAGAGACAAGTCAAATGTTCCTTTATTATGGGTGAAAAGTGAAAATATGTTGAAATATCTTCATATTTTTCTTTATATCGCTCTACATAATTATTATGTGACATTACATCAAAAGCTGACAGTAGCAGTCTTCTCATTCAGCAGTGAGCGGACAGGAACTTCAAAAATTCATAACTTTTTGAACGGATTGTTTGATTTCTTTTTCAAAATCTCACTGATGAGTTTTATTATTGCTAATTCACTCAATCTACATGTCCGTGAAAGTGAACTTGTCCTGTAAGCACTTTCTTTCAACTAACGTTTACACCTACCTTCCATTGTCTGTTTTTTGTATTGCAATATTCCACATCTAAGTTCCGGCAAAACAGAATTTTGTAGGGTTTTTTATAGAATAGATCTAGAATAAGGACACGTGTACATCACGAGAAACCCACATTTTTTCTAATCTGTTCAAAAAATTAGTCGATTCATAGTGAGGAAACTCTTCTGTCGAGTTGTGTTTATTGCAACTGATTGACATATTGCCCTTTATATATACTGTACGTACAACATAACATGACTTAAAAATGACGTTAGTTAATTCAATTTCGGGCAACTTTGTCGCTATAAAGTTGCAATGAAGTAAGTCGAGTTTCAAATTCTTCTACCGTCTGCTAATGTCGTTATCCGCCCCCCCCCCCCCTCCCAAACAACAGCAACATCATGCTAACAAGCTTAGAATGCTCTGTTATCTGAAAGGCGTCTTGCTCAATCCACTGATAATTCAGGGCGCTACGGAGTATGATTTTCTTCATAAATCGGCCGCACGAGGTACTGCTTCCATACCATGCATACACTCTCACCCGTTGACCTTCTTTTTGGCCTTATCCGACACAAATATACTGTAAGTCAGACCCTCGGACGAAGAGTTCGTTATTGAGAAAAAGAGATCTCCCTTAAAAGAGGGCTATGAAAATGCATCAGTTAAAACATTATGTTCTTAGTCACAGAGTATAGAACGCATCATGATTATCCAAAGGTGTATGTGTCAAGGAGCCTTCTGCGACCCGATTTCGGTCCTGCGACCCGATTTCGGTCGCAGGAAAAAAAATGTATATAAAAATGAGCAGAAGTCACAAGAAATGGCTCTAGTCCTCATAGAACATCTATATTTGATGATTGGTTTTGTTATTTGGCATTTGTTAGCAATCACTCAGCAGAAATTTAATAAAATGATATGATCTGAGTATGCAGTTAGTATAGCATTTCTAGGGTAAACGTTCAGGATAACGAACACAAAAAGGGACAAATACTTAGTAAACACGACACGTGTTCAAAGCATGATTGTCGAAACAGGGACAGTCAAGGCCCATATAGCATTTTCAGGTTTAACAATATCTACGATCTATAAGGAAATTCTTGACACAAAGTGAACACGTGAACATGTATTCAATGCATGCTTATTGTAACGAGAATATAGGACTCGTTGGAAGGAAAAAGAAAAGGTGTTTTCAATACCATTGCATAGATCAATGACTTTCCAATACCACTAGAGGCAATCCCTGCACAAGAATCCACAATTTGCGCACTAGATAGCGCGGCAGTGGTATAGATAAAGGGAAATGAAGGGGAACTGATGGGGGAACTTCTGCATTGGGAGCATGGTTTAAAAGGGATTGGGAAGGGGTGGGGAGCGAGTGATTGGTAGGGGGTAGAATAGTTAGACGGAGATAAAACTGGGTGATGTACTGCCATTGAATAAGGCTTAATGCTGTCGTACAAATTTAAATAAATATCTTATAAGGATGGTATGTAGTATAGGTGGAGATGAAGATTAAGCTTTTAACTTTTTGAGAGATGTTTCTAAGAAACCACGTACTTAATGAAGTCTTACAGAGTATTTCATTTAAGAGGCATTTTAAGAGTATGTGATGAAAATCGGTTTTGAAATGGCTGAGATATCAAAAAACAAAGTTAAACAAAGCGATCCTAATAAAAGGTGAGTCCCACCTTTTATTAGTATCGCTTTGTTTTTGATATCTCTGCAATTTCAGAGCCAATTTACATCAAATAAATGTTGATTTGCTCTTGAAATTATTATGATCTTTTATATTTAAAAGAGGTGTCTCATTATCTCACCAAAAAAGTTAAAAACTCCAAAATCGTCGAGTGATCCCTGACGTTACTCTAAAATGAGTGAAAATGAACATTTTCACTCAAAATTCGCTCCAATTCACTCCAAATTCACTCTTTTCTGTTATTCACTCCTTCAAGAGTGGACATTTTCACTCGATTTTTTTAGAGAGTACAGCACGAATACAATGTATGCTGTTTCTCTAGAAAGTGTAAAAGAAACATGCTGTCTAATTGAGAAAAGAAAGTGCTGAAGCCTCTACAACTTTGATTTCTAATATATCTATTTAGAGCCAACTTGAAGGTGGTGTCGAATTGCATGAGATATCAATCATGGGTCTGAAGGAAAATGATGTTATTGATTATAGTAATTCCAAGACTTTGTGGTACATTTCTTAAGATAAAAGCACTGTTCTAAAGAACACGCTCTGGAAAGTCCTACCTAGTAGTCTACAAACCAGCATTCAGTTATTTTGTGGGGTTGTCTGCCTGAAGTTGAAAGGATACAGTACCGTGATTCAGTTAGCAAGAAAAGTAAGCCCTTAGTTCCCAGCTGTCACTGGATGAACAGGGTTATCCTCGTACTTGAGGCAACAGACCAGACAAAAAAAAAGAATAACAAAGAGAGCAAACGAACAAAATCCATAGCGATCTTCAATCGACTGTACAGATTGCCTGATAATGCTATATAGAATAAACTGGTTGGTGATTGATCATAACGCAAAAAAAAGAACCCCCCCCCCCCCAAAAAAAAAAAAAAAATCCACGTCGGCGTGGAAAAGCTAAAGTTATTTCGTTAAATTTGTTCTCCCGCATTATGTCTTATTCAATGACAGTATTATTACATTACCTAGTTTACCACTCTAACTGCCCCCCCCCCATCACCCGCTCCTCATCCCCTTTCCCTCCCTTTTAAAACCATGCTTTTTAGAAGTTTCCCCAGAAGTTCCTCACCTTTCCTCTTTGTCTCCCATTGCTGCTATTCCTATAGTGTGCATTTGCTTTTTGAAGTCGCCCATTGGTGGATTCTTTGTGTAGGAATTGCTTTGAGTGGTGTTAGGAAGTCATTGAGCTATGCAATGGAAATACCCTTTTAAATATGATATATCCCTGTACCAACAATCATGCATTGATGATTTAAAAGTTCACGACACCGTGTCCATTTTGTATAGAGAACGTTAAACTTGGAAATTCTTTGGGTCCTATATTGTCCCCGTTTCGATAATCATGCTTTCAACACGTGCTCATTTGCCCCTTTTGTGTCTCGTCTTTCGTTATTGAGAACGTTAACCCTGGAATGATAATGATAATAATGAGGATAATAATAATAATAATAATAATAATAATAATAATAATAATAATAATAATAATGACTATAATAATAATAATAATAATGATGATGATAATTATAATGATAATAATAATAACAAGTGCTAATATAGCGCATATCACTACACCGATATGTCTCTATGCGCTTTAAGGGAGAGGTCTGGAAATGCTATACACATTAACTGCATGGTCAGATCATGATATACTGTGAAAGGATTTTGCTAAATTCTGTTAAGTGATAACTATACAAATGCCAAATATCAATCATCTTTAATATAGATGCCTTATTAGGACTAGTTCCACATGACCGACATAAACAGCCGCTTTGGGCGCCATTTCGTGTGTCTTCTTTTCATCTGTGCAATTTTTCCTGCGACCGAATGGGCGACCGAAATCATAAAAAGTGAGGAATATCTCAAATTTATTGAATTCTATTCACACCGCGTATGGAATGTGAGCCAGTTTTTTGTTCTGTTTTTTTTTTCAAGTTGTGATCAATCAATGATCAAGTATAAATTGGCAATTACGTAATGAAGCATGTGGGCTTTCATTCCATATGCACTGTTATCTAATTCTATGAAATCTCTCTATTTCTAGTTTTTATGACGGAATATCTAATTTGTGTGTGTGTGTGCGTGTGTGTATGTGTGTGTGTGTGATACAAGGGTTGCATAGAAATACATCTAAAGCGGTTGTAGTAAAGGTGCAAGTGCGATTTGTAATTTACTTGATTGGAAAATGAAGAGAAAATGTTTGTAACTTTGCATAATGACCGCGCACTGCATTGCCAATTTGTTTTGATTGACTCAAGACAACATAACAAAAATAAAGCTTTCTTAATTTCATCGAAATTTTATCAAGCTCTAATTGTCATATATATCATTCCTCAAAGTTTTCTGTTCCCATTCATACAAACTAATTTTAAGGTGGATTTCTTCCTTAAAGTTTCATTCACATATCGGTCTATAACTAGAGTCGCAATATTTTGTTAGTAAACGCAGTTTTTCCATTGATATTGATATTGATATTAATGATGATCTTATAATGATATAATTATTGATGTTGACTTGATCATGATGTCGATATCTTTATTAAGATTGATATTGATAACATTACCATTCATTGCTCATCAAAATCTATAGGAATTGGCATTCTCAGCTTAGATCATAACGTAATATCAAATAAACTCAAAAGAAAGGGAATTACCTTTTACCTTTCCTTGTAATATGCTACTAAATACTCTGTTAAACTTTGTGTTCTAGGTGATATCTTTGAGAATTCTTTGTTTGTTCGGTTGTTCGTTTGTTTCAACAAAAGTGCTTTCACTGTCTCCCCTGTTTACATCTAGCATTAGGATATGGGCTGGTGACGTTACCCATTCGCGTCACTTGTGTAAAGTATTTCCCAAACCACTACTTCATAGCGACCAGCACTATGCTCACGGGAGGCGGGGTCGGCATGATGGTCATCCCGCCCATCACGCTATACCTCAACGACATCTACGGGTGGCGTGGCGCCGTGCTCATCCTCGGCGGGCTCAACTTCCAAACCATGGTTACCGGAGCGATGCTCCGCCCCCTGTCCGAGCAGCTTCCAACAGAGCGAGCATCCTATAACGATGAGGATGAGAAGGCCCCACTGACTCCGTCCAGTGGTGTTGACTCTCGCAAAGAGCTGCTAGGGGCGACGCCTTCTGGGTCAAACGGTGTCATCGTGACGATAGACCAGGATGGTGAGGAGGCATACGACGACGACACCCTACCTGTCGATGCGAGCTCGACAGACTGCTTGCTGGCAGCAAGTAATCACGACTTCGGCGCGCAGTTTCCCAGCACAGACGAGCAATCTGACGCACATTCCTCGTCATGTCTGGAAAAGACGTTTGGGAAGCTTGGAGAGGGCATCTCAATATTTTGGAGGGCGCTCGACTTCAAGGTGTTCGTTGACTTTCCCGTCTTCTCACTGGTGATGGTGGCAGTGTTCTTTCACGGTATTACGTACACTGGTTGGATAGTGTTCCTTGTGCCAAACGGAGTGGCAAAGGGCTACTCTGAGGATACCGCCGTTAAACTGTCTCCAGTAGGGGGTGAGTTAACGCAAGATTTAAAATTAAAGGGACCTTCTCCATGTTCAGTTCAACCAGATGATGTGCAACCGGGGGAGTAAGAATTAAATCGACAGACCAGAAAATGTTTCGTTACCATCATAGAAACGAAAAAGTTCACATTGATGCGTCAATAGTTGAAAAGAGGGTATAAATCAAGCCCAATCACAATGGAAAGCACATGAAAATAATAATGGTATGGTCATTTAATTGGTCTTCCACTGGATATTAGGCAGTCTTTTAGAAGTTCACTCCAAGGAAAAACGATTATCATCTTAAAAATGATATCCTTAGTTGGAAATTATTGAAGAACTCAAAGATGTCCAAAGATGTTACCGTTGTGATTTTTTTTTTTTTTTGGATGGATGGATTTTGCATTTTGCTCGAACTTCGACAAAGCGTTTGTGTATGAGGGAAATTAATTTTGTTGCCAATGCACGTTTGCAGGAGCCTCAAACATTGTCGGTCGCCTCTCCATCGGCTTCCTTTTACACTACAACCGGGACGTGATTTCGCCTCCTGGGGCATTTGCCTTCGCCTTAGTCCTGAGTGCCTTGGGTTTCGCCATCAACCCATTCGCCAACGCATTCTGGGTACTGATCTTGACGGCCATCATGAACGGCGTATCGAACGGGGCGAAAACGGTGCTGGTGACGATCGTCAGTCGGTTCTCCGTCACGCCCGAGCGCTTCCCCACCGCGCTCTCGTTTGCCATGAGCGTGCGCGGATTTTCGGAACCCCTCGGGGACTTTAACCGGTAGGCTTGTTTGTCGGTCGTGAATGAAATGCTTTTCGAGAATAAACAAATTTTTTTTAAGTTCTCGAGGTAGTATATGACATTGCGATATGTTCCTTTTCGTTTGCACAATGGGGTTGATGGACAATATTGTGCGATATGGAATGTCTCGAAACAAGTGGAATCGCCACATAGTCACAAGTACCCGGTACCATGGAATTACAACGGGGCAAGGACCTCCTCATTCACGTAATACGGGATGTACTGCGTGGTTGATAGACCAATCAGATTACAGAATTTACCATCATGGTGAAAATTATTCCAGTTATCTAATGTAATTCCATCCCAATATCACGTCTGAAGATTTTATGCATGTTTTCTTCTTTTGATCTGCTTCCTTGAGCACCCAATCGTGTGCATTCTTATGTGAAGGTGCTACGTCATCATCCTTGCCCATTGTGATTTGTTATGAATTTTGAAAACATTTTTATTCCTCATTCCAATCACTATAAATTCCGAAACCTTCCTCCCAATGCAACCAACATTTAGATGTTCAAATCCAAAAGTCTTAAAATCACTTGGAGGTCTCCTTTAAACTTCACCTTTTCTCTAGGTTGGATCTTTGACCAGACGCACTCCTATAACATAGCCTTCGTCATGCTGGGAGGCGTGGAGTTCATCGGGGCACTCGCTGTTATTTCCGCCGCGCTCTACTCGAAGAGGCTGTCAGAGTCGGCGAGATCTGGCTAACCCCGCTTATATAAAGGATCACAACCGTTGCCCTTGACGTGATTTGATTTGATTTGATTTACTGGTTTCTGTATTATCGTTGTATACATGCACATGCATGTACATGTATATATGCATACATAAACATAAGTTGTTCACAAAATTTTTCTTCATTGCCTTTACACAATGTACAGCAAAACGCATGAGCAATACAACAATGAATAATACAGTGGGGCTGCAGCATAAGCGTGGCTTGATTTGCGTACAGACCCATACAGTCATTATACACATCGGAAAGAGAATAGGATTGACGTACATGGTTGAAAGAAAAACGCCACCTCACTTTTGAGGTGACGTACACGTAGAGCGCACGCGCACAAACATACCCACCCACTCATATATCTCTCTATCTATCTGATATATGCATAAAAACATATTATATATATATATATATATATATATATATATATATATATATATATACGTCTGTATCTTAAGGGGAATTCCTCCAAAGGGGAAATTTTTGATTTTGTAAGTTTTGACAATGTTTTTCAATGTTTTATCAGTGATCTGGGGCACAGATGATGGCGTATAGTGTGTGTAAATTGAGGACTGTACCATCAATACAATTTAGGGGAGATTGTCAGCGATGCAAAAAAAAAAATAATAATAAAGAATGGGTGTATGTCATATGTAGTTCATAGAAAACGGGTCATTGGGGGGAATGTATGTATATCTGCTTTTTCTCAAAAAAAGTTGATTTTCTCATTAACATGCGGAATTTAATGGTATAAGATGAATTTTGTGCTTTTGTTAATTCTGTGCTTCATTGAGCCCAAATTAATGCATAATTTTTCAAAAAGGGCAATATTTGCATTTTTTCTGAATATTATCATGCATTTTATGAAATTACCCCCAAATAACCTATTCAAACACTTTTATTCTGGACTTCCCCTTATGGCTGGAGATATATATATATATATCCAAATTTGTTGAGATTTCTGTCACGTATTGGCTCCACGAGGAAATGAAGAAACAAACTGGTAATGCATTTTTCGGCGTCCTACCCCTTTTAATTCTTCAGGGCTCCTGAAGAAGTCACAGGGCGCCGAAAATCGAGTCGAATAAACTCATGCCTTATTGGCCAAAAATGCACTACCAGATTGTTTCTTCATTTATATATATATATATATATATATATATATATATATATATATATATCACATACGATCAACACAGGCCCTACTTAAATGAAAAAAAAAACCCAACTGTTGTATTTGCCAAATCCAGCCCCCGACATACCCATTGACTTGTTAGTGTCTTTTTCAATTGTGTATATCTCTCATCACACACACACACACACATATATATATATATATATATATATATATATATATATATACACTAAAAGAAATTGGACTGGGAAGGGAATTATCTCTCGCACTATATGTATATATATATACATACAGTGCGTATCAAAAAAAAAAGATAATCCAACTTGAAATAAATGAAATAAATCTATGTACACATAAAAATGTCCAATGTCGGTATTATTTACCTGACGAGTTTAATTCAGAATTTTCTAGCAACGAACATTCTCTCAGTATATTACACGTTAATGCTCGCAGTCTTCAAAGAAATTTTGAAAATATGCAATTATTGTTGTCTACGATAAATATGAAATTTTCAGTTATTGGTGTCACAGAAACATGGCTTAACGACAAATCTCCCCCTTTATATAACATTGATGGATATTCTGTTGTCCGGTCTGATAGAAAATGCGGACGAGGGGGCGGAGTTGCTTTGTTCTTATCACACTCGTTATCGTTTAAAGTAAGACCTGATTTGATATATAACGGAAATGAATTTGATTGCAAGCTGATCAATCAAGAAAACAAAGATGTTTACTTGATGGGTGATTTCAATATTGATCTTTTGAATCAAGGAAGTAATGCTAAGAATAAGTTTTGCAATATTTTGCAAGCAAATTTCTGTAATGTCACTATAGATAAGCCCTCGAGAATGACGGTTAACTCATCAACATTGATTGATAATATTGTTACTAATATTGACACAGATCATTCGAAATCTGGTCTTTTGTGTAGTGATATATCTGATCATTTACCTATATTTTTTATCTGTGACGAGATACAACATTCCCATGTCAAGCAAACAGAAAGTAAGAAGAAGCGCAAATTCACATCAGAAAATATATCATTACTCAACGACGATTTAATCTCGGAGACATGGGATGATGTATTGCTTTGCGCAGACCCAAATATTGCTTATGATACGTTTTGGAATATATTTCTTTCTTATTTTAACAAACATATCCCCGCAATTGAAAGGAAAAGTAATAGAAAAATTAAAAATCCATGGATAACAAAAGGAATTTTCCAATCAATAAAGAAAAGAAATATGTTATATAAATGCAGTTTACGGTATCCTAATAATGATAATGTTAATCGATATAAATTATATAGAAATAAATTGACACAAATCATAAGGCTTTCCCGTAGGATGTTTTATACAGAAGCCTTACAAAATGCTACTGGAAATATGTCAGCCACTTGGAAAGTTATTAATAATGTTATTGGTAAGCAAAAGAATATGTCAACATTTCAAATTATGCGTG
Organism: Diadema antillarum; assembly: GCF_040938485.1. NCBI lineage: Eukaryota > Metazoa > Echinodermata > Echinoidea > Diadematoida > Diadematidae > Diadema > Diadema antillarum. The sequence goes on along the minus strand of NW_027271804.1, from coordinate 954,320 downwards.
ACGGTCAAACACTCTGTAACCCTAGGGATGTAGCATGTTGTTTCAATGAGTATTTTGTTGCTATAGGTCCAAGTCAAGCTTCAAAAATAGATCCCACACAAACTGATTTTTCGCAGTATTTAGGTGCGTCAAATGATAATTCACTATTTTTTAAACCAACAGATTATGGTGAGATTCTTGACATTGTTCACTCACTAAAATCAAGTTATGCAACTGGTCATGATGAAATGAGTACGTATTTTTTGAAACAGATTATTGGTAGTATACTGACACCCTTAGTGTACATTTGTAATTTGTCACTCTCAACTGGTATATTTCCGAATGCATGTAAAATTGCTAAAGTCATTCCAATATATAAAAAAGATAACTCTTCTTTTGTATCAAATTACCGTCCTATTTCTATTCTTCCTAGTATGTCTAAGGTAATAGAAAGGCTTGTATATAACAGATTGTATGATTTTTTTGACACAATATGATATATTTAACCAAGACCAGTATGGTTTCAGGAAATTTCATTCAACAGATATGGCACTAGCCCAATTATACGATAGAGTGTCGACTGCCTTAGCTGAACAAAAACATGTCATCGGTGTTTTCATGGACCTAAGCAAGGCATTCGACACTCTTGACCACACTATCCTCATACGTAAATTGCAGTCTTATGGTGTTCGTGGCATTCCACTTGAATGGTTTAAAGACTACTTGTTAAATAGAAAGCAATATGTGTACTATGAATCTGTTAACTCTGAAGTATTACCTATACAATGTGGAGTCCCACAAGGATCCATATTGGGACCGTTATTATTTCTAGTGTATGTAAATGATATTTCAAACTCATCTAAGTCACTGCAATATATTATGTTTGCTGATGACACCAATGTATTTTGTTCCAATTCTGATTTTCATTCGCTCCTAAGAACTCTTAACACTGAATTACCGAAATTATCTATGTGGTTTAAGAGTAATAGATTATCACTTAATCTGAAAAAGACAAATTTTATGTATTTCTATAACAAGAATCACAACAATGAAATGCAACATTTAAATATTATAGTGGATGGTGTATTATTGGAACAAAAACAGAGTATTAAATTCCTCGGAATATATATAAATGAAAATATGAAATGGAATGTTCATGTACAATATATCTCTGATAAAGTATCTCGTAATGTTGGTATACTTCAAAAGTTAAAGTATTATGTCCCTCAGAATATTTTATTTATGTTATACAATTCATTGATATTATCGCACATTTCTTATTGCAACATTGTATGGGCAACATCAAAAAGCCACATTGATAGTATATTACTTTTGCAAAAGAAAGCAATACGTATATGCACCAACTCAGGTTATCGAGACCATTCAGATCCTTTATTCGCAGAATTAAGAACACTTAAGGTAAATGACATTAATTTTTTGCAAAACTCACTCTTTATGTTTCGCTTACATAATGGTCAGTTGCCATCTTCTTTTTACTCATTATTTCAATTAAATAAGGAAATACATTCTTATCCAACAAGACAATCTGATAAGTTTCACTTGCACAATCCCAAAACAGTGATGGCTCTGAAATCTGTCAGACACACCGGACCCGATGTTTGGAATTCTCTTCCTTCTGAAATTCGAAGTTTAAAGTCCACGTATTCTTTTAGGAAGGCTGTAAAAACGATGTTGTTATCTGAATATCAGTAATTCCATTGTCATTGTTATATACACGAAATTCTTTCGTACAAATATCGACATAATTAATCTATTATGTAATAATGATTATGTAACCGACCATGACCTGTATCAACTGTCCACCTGTACCTCGTTGAAGAAATATTTTGTCATGTCTTGCTAATCAGTGATACAGGTGATTTTATTTTGTATAAACCTTTAGTGAAAGCAGACAAGCCTCTCCCTTCCCTTTCTCCTTTCAACTATCCTATCTCTATGCAAGTCATCCCTCCCTCCTATTCTCCTTCCGATGTACATTATATATTATGTTATGCTGCGGGGGCTGCACGCAAATCAAGCTACGCTTATGCTGTAGCCCCTCTGTATTATTCATTGTAGTATGTTTTGTTGTACTTTTGCTGTACATTGTACACAGGCAATGAACAAGAAAATACTTATATATATTGTGATATTTGTGTTTGTACATGAATGTGTATTTATGTACAATGATGATACAGAAACCAATAAATCAAATCAAATCAAAACTTTGGAGGGCTACTATTTTATAATTGAATGTTGGCTGTATGTAAAGGGGAACTCTTCTTCTTTCCATTGATACTTAATTATGCTGGCAAATGTCAGGCATGACTGAGCACATGAACTTTAAAGACAGCAATGACAACTTGCACTTTTTCCAAGTTTGCGTGTTATTGTGAAGGAGCAATTCATGTCTCAGTGTATGGGTGAGATGTGTCAATGAAAGAGCTCAAATTATCAGGCCAGCCCGCACGACTGCAGATTGGTGTATAGGGTTTCTTTTATCCTTTTATGGTTCATAACCTTGAACATGGCCACGTTGTCGATAACTTGGTCCTTCTCATAAAGACTAAACCATTATCCATTTTTCTCTCTTCATGTTCAAGACGTGGTTTGTCACTGGGAGCTATGTGTTGAATATGAACAGAGAAAATGGACCCGTGTGGGTTGGCCTCTGTGGGAGTGACCACGTTATTGGACAGATGACCATGTTACAGGTTATGGACCATAAAACAATTAAGAAAAACCTAAACACAAACCCTAAGCACAAACCTGCATTCGTAGATGCTGGCCTACTTGGCCACTTTCATTGGCAGATCTCATCCATGCAGTGAGACTTGCACTGTTCCTTCACAATAACACGCAAACTTGGAAAAAAGTGCAATTTGCTATTGTTGTCTTTAAAGGGAAGGTAAACCCAAAGAGCAATGTGGATTGAGTGAAAGCAGCAACATTAGTAGAACACATCAGTGAAAGTTTGAGGAAAATCGGACAATCGATGCAAAAGTTATGAATTTTTAAAGTTTTGGTGTTGGAACCGCTGGATGAGGAGACTACTAGAGGATATGACGTATGAGTGGACAACAATACAAAGAAAATATAAAGGAAATTCAACAAAAATTCACTTTTCTAGAATTATGAAAGAGCAGTGGACCAACCGCTTTCAGAAAGCAGGGGGAATAATTGCTACCCTTAACATATGTCAATATCAAGTTGATGGAATTTGTAATTTTCATGAAAAATTGATTTTTGTAGTATTTTCTTTATATTTTCTTGGTATTGTTGTCCATTCATACGTCATAACCTCTAGTAGTCTCCTCATCCAGCGGTTCCAACACCAAAACTTTAAAAATTCATAACTTTTGCATCGATTGTCCGATTTTCTTCAAACTTTCACTGATGTGTTCTACTAATGTTGCTGTTTTCACTCAATCCACATTGTTCGTGGGGTTTATCTTCCCTTTAAAGTTCATGTGCTCAGTCATGCATGACATTTGTCGACAGTGTTAGTTACCAATGGAAAGAAGAAGAGTTCCCCTTTCCATACAAGCAGCATTAATCTCTCCATAGCTGACAATAATAAAATAGTAGCCCTCCAAATTTGGATTACCTTTTTTTTTGATACGCACTAAGAACAATATACTTGCCAAATCCAGCTCCCCAACATTCCTTTTTGTCCCGAGAGGACACACTGGAAATTTAACTCGTTAAAGTCTATTGAATACAGTGCTTCTTGTGAGCTACTTTACGCCAGCAAGCGCAGTAGTGATGGGCATGGTTATTGGCGCGATGCTAAGCGATGCCAAGCGAAGCTTTATTGATGAATCCGACTTAAGAACACAGTAACTTACGGCAGCCATAACTGAGGGGCTTCAAAAGAAGAGCAAAAGCACTTTCAATAGATTATGCAATTAGCCAGGGGCATAGCTATGTCAGCGTTTTTGTTAGAGACATTTTTGAAGCCCCAAGTAGGATATTACCATTAAAAAAGTACCCAAACCGAATTTGTCTATAAAGATTGATTGCGTAATCTACAGAAAACGATTAAATTGGGTGCAACATGCATTAATTGTGTTTGTCATGCTGAGACACAAGAGCTCCTATAAAGTCTTGGTGTAAAAATTTGCCGACATGAAACTTGTTAGATGTGTTTTTTTCTTAGGCTACAGTCTGCGGCAGCATTCAGTAACACAGGCAAATTAACGATTCCTCATCTTGCACTACGTGACCAGCATGAGCAAATAAGAGATTGAAGAGGCTTTCTTTCCCACACACGTAAAAACGGGGGGGGGGGGGAACACTCTTTGTAGACGAATCTAATGTGAAGCCCATCTAAATGATGAGATCTGAATCTGAATTTGAATCGAATTTGATTTGAAGTGAACTGAAGAGAATTTTATTTCAATTCCATCAACAACAACGAAATACTGTATTCTTGTAATGAATCATCAGTTGATAACCATCACTATCTTATCACGATATGGAAATTAAGGGATTCATTATTAAAAAGAGATCCTTTGGCGTATAACACGTGGAATCCACATGAGAGAATGATTTAAAAAAAATGTAAAGCTTAGATTGTAAACAAACAAACAAAATGAATACCAGTAATCGCGAAGGCAATCACATAAATACAGTCATACATATACACACAAAATGCATTATAGACTATCAATCAAGAACTATCAAAATCTGTGTGTGTGTGTGTGTGTGTGTGTGTGTGTGTGTATGTGTGTGTGTGTGTGTGTCTGTGTCTGTGTCTGTGTGTCTGTGTGTGTATTTTCCGTGGGATGTAAGGTAATGGTGCCTTTTGAAAACCAGATGAACGATTCCGTCTCTTGCAGGTTAGGGTTAAATGGATGGTATAGTTTTGGTTGAGATGGGAGATAAGAGTAATTACATGTAGTAGCTTTTGATGAAAAAAAGGTTTTGAAGTGGTTTAGAAATTCGAAACAAAGCAAAACAAAAAAAAATCCTAATAACGCGAGGGTCCCACCTGTTATCATCTAGGACCATTTTGTTTTGGATATCTCAGCCATTTCAAACCAGATTTTCACCATTATCTCACAAGATGTTAAAATCTGAATCTCCACTCTCAAACAAAACTTATACCATCCCTTCAAAATTGATACTGAAATATTGATATTACACACACGCACACACACACACAAATATATATTGTAATACAAATGTATACATATATATACATATATATATATATATATATATATATATATACATACCTTTATGTTAAAGGCGGGGCTGAAAGGGTCAACAAGGATCTCTATTCTTTCCTGAAATGACCTTTGAAGAAATGGGGTGAAAACGGCTATTATAAAATTTTCTGTTAAATTAGAATGAATCAAGAGGAAGGTACATGTATGGAGTATATCACGACAGAAATTGCATGTTAATCGGCTGCATGCAATCAATATTATCCAAATTGCGGAGACGACTATGTCGTCATCATTCTGACAACGTCCCTATTCTTACGTAATTACAGTACTGTAATAGTATAATTGTGTACCAACCAACAGGGCAGTTGTGCGGTGATGACATCAGCGGCTCATCTAATTTGTGTGCATGTCCAGTTGCGACTTTTAATAGCACATTTACCATTATTCGGTGAAAACATAATTTGATGCCATGAGCCATTCAGATTCCACAATTTCCTTATTTCCGGTCCAATTTCGATAGACTTTATTAATCTGCTCGCCTGCTTGGCATTATGCTATTTATCCAATTGCATTTCAATATGATGTGGAAAAAAAATCCAAAGCTTCATGCTGCAATTTTTTTATTCATATAATGATATAGGCCTATGTCTGATTTTTTTTCTTTTTAGGAATGTGAATAAGCATTCAAGGTAATTGGTGTCCAAAAGTATATTTTGATAAACAGTAATAATGCCAGAATAAGCCAGTGTTTAATATACTATTCTTGTGATGGAAAACAACAGCACCCCAGGGAGCTCAATAAAACGTGTTCACCCTGAACAAGAGATGTGGTTATACAGGTATACAACAACTGCATGGAGCGAAGCTGTGTTCATTTTGACTCTCGACTTTGAAGTCTCGGTGTGTTTGAATTTGGTCTGTTCAATATTGTTTTGTCTTGTTCTGTATGAAATGTGGGGGCACGTCCGGGAAGTCAAGATGCAATCAAGCCGCCTTTCGGTGAATTTCGATGTTTTGTAAATCGTCGTTGTGATCATTAATGCCCATACACTGGAGATTATTCCGTGTTTACTTTTTGCACTGAGACAGTGCCAAACGGTAAGGGGGTAACATGCGTTCAGCGCCAGTGTGTTATACTACCCTCTTACGGGCAGTGTTTGAGATGTATGTTATATTGTTGTTGTACAACCTTCGCCCCTTTCGGCCGGCAGTTTGTGTTGCGTGAGCATAATAAAGTTTGCTTAAACCTTAACTATTGTGACTGGTTATCCATCCCCGAACGATGTTCATTTAATGGCGTGGTGGCAGCTACATGGGATAAAGTACCCTGCTCTTCCCTCATTACCGATGGATTTTATGCATGATATGGCAGCCAGTTGGTCGGCAAAAACGTGTCGTGATAGGTAGTTATGGTTTGCTCGCATCTGCTGTAGTCCCATACGTAGCCCTTGAATGGCTGTTCCCTGTCCCCTTTTGAGGCAACGACCTCGCACCCAGGCCCGAGAGAGAGGCCGCCCCTACCAGTATTGTAACCAGACGTACAATGTACCAGGTACCTTACCGTGTTCATGATTCTGAGCCAATTCAAATCAAAAGAAATGAAAGCAGAAATGAATGGATGACCGAAGATGATTACGTCGGTCTTGATTATGATGATTTCTGTGATGATTATGATTATGAAAGTTGTGACAGTTGTGATGAGCCCTTCGGGGACCCAAACCAACCTCGTTCCCATGATGATAGAGTATTGCATGCTACTCGGTATGATGCAGTCGGTCCCAGTACATGTAGCAGCACTAGTCATCCTGTTTCTATGTGTATGAGTAGTTTTAGTGTTAGTGAGTCCAGTCGTTCTACCGTTAGACATAAAGTTCACAGTTGCCCAATATGTCTCGTTGCCAATCGCCCGAACCAGCATCACATCAGTGATTGCTCATTCCTACCAGAGCATGAAAGAGATATCATTACATGTGCTCGCCAAGCGGCGTCCATCCTTGGCTACTCTGATTCCCTATGTCCATATGACAACTATCTGGATGATTATGATGAGCTAGAGTCAGAATGTGATTTCTCGGAAGTTGATGAATGTTTTGATGATCTTCATGACAGTGCTTTGGCTACAGATATCGTCTGCTTGTCTGCTAGGGTATGTGTTCCTGATTCAGACAGTACTAGTCTTGGAGATGCAAAGGATATGTCAGATTTAGACAGGTCAATAGGGTTTCAAGACAATTCTTACTGCTATGATCGTGGCTCATCGGAGTCGGATGAGCTCCACTTCCGGGTTGATCAGTCGCCACAGTCTCCAGTAGCTAGTCCCTCAGTGTTGCCTGAAAAGGCCTGCATGTCTCCCTACATTGATCTTGACCATGGCCAACAGAGTGTCCGGGTTACTCTTGTCAGCGGTTCTCCACAGAACTTGATTGGCTACTCAATGTTTAAGAGTCGTGGAGGTGTTTTAACGGACTCTTCTGAGGCATATTCAGTTGACCATTCTTCACCGTATGCAATCATTGGAGGGACGTGCCTTACACTCACAAGAGATGGAAGGGCATTTCTCTTTGAAGGGTTAGTTGTTGACTCTCCGGATGTTATAATTGAGGCAGGCATTTCGTTCATAGTGTTGCACGACATTTCCATCCGTCCCACAAAGCGCAGTATCACAATCGGTGATGGACCTTCGTACACCTATGGTCCTGATCCTACACCAGAGGTAGATATTCGTCTTTCCCGCACACCTCCGATGTCTCTCAGCCTTCCCCGATACAACCCGCCTTCCTCTATCTCTGATGATGTGACCGCACCTTCACCAGCCAGCAACGGTCACCACCAAGGCATCGGCCTACACCCTCATTCCCAGGATGCTGAGGCTGCACGTCAGTGTCTAGCTCAGTCGGAGCTAGCCATCATTCCCACCCCTGAGATGAATCGCACCATCCCTGATGTCACCGATGATTCCTCTGGTGCCCTAACCACACCTCGTCATCGCTCTGGCTTGCTAGCATGCCAGCCATCTTCAGATGTCACCCAGTGTCCCTCACCCACTGATGAGCTTCCTGTGGATGTTCTCAATATCAGTGTTAGTAGCATCAGCACTCCTCATCGACGCAGTGGCCCCCCAGACCATCCTCGCACTATCGAGATCAACGACCCTCCTGGGCGCCCCCCAGATGCATCCAGAGGACCCCGTGCCTTCACCAGTACCTCCACTCCTGGAGATACATCTCACGTTCCACGGCGTGAGAAGAGTACTGCTCCTCGTGTTCAGGTCTGCACATTTGTGATGTCTCCAACCTCAGACATTGCTCCTACTCCTCGACCAGGTCACTCCACGGGCTTGCATGTAGGACCCCCTCCTGGCCGTCCTCCAGACATTGACTGTATGTTCAGAAGCTCCCTGATAACTGATAACCCCCATTTTTGACCTCAGCTACCGGATGTTCCTGGACTCTGACTTGTGAATTGAATTGTGTGCCACATGCCTGCTTCATTTTTATGAGTTTGTTAAGCCAATATATTTGTGTATACATGTAATAGGATACATGGATGTTGTTGATTAACTAATGCAGGATCTTTAAGGTTATTGGTTATTTTTTCTTATTATGTATGATGTACATGTGAAATTAGTGCTTAGAAGTGAGACATAAAAAGTGCGATGTATAAGTTTGTGATATGTTATGTTTTATTTGCAAGGTAATATTGTAAACTTTAGTTGCTAATTATGTTTGTTATATTGAAATGTTTTCTTACAATGGGTGAAGTTTGTGTGAATTGTGTATAATTCTGCCACTTTTGATATTTTGGCACTCTGAGATTTAAAACTCGGGTTCATTTTTTGTTTGTTTGTTTTTGTGATTGTATGAAATCTATGCACGGCATGCATTTTTTTTTTCTTTGAGCATACTATATTACAAAGTTGCTAATATTTTTGTTCTGGTCTAAAGTGTTTTGCATTTATTCTGATTCATGTAATGTACGGAGACAGTGCATGTATATTGTTATTGGATGCAAGTACATGTTGTAGTACATGTATACATCATATAAGCAGCCAGTTGACTTGCACATAGCAAGTTGTGCAAATCTGAATAACATGTTTACCGTTTTATGTATGTAGCATACACATGATGGTTTTGCCAGCAACTCAAGTATAAGTCAGCATTTTTATGTTTGTGTTTTTGCCTTTCAGTTTGCCCAGTGTGTATGATTCTTTGAGTCATTTCCTCTGTCTTATGTCAAATACATATTGCACACATTTAGGAGAGGTGAAATTTTTACATACGTATGTATGATGCTCGTTTGATTTTTTTTTTGTTGTTGTTGCGTATGCAAGGGTCGAATATCAGTAACAGGTTTATTGATAAAGAAAAGATAAATGTACGTATGATGATAATTTGTCATTATATGAAGTTTATATGATATGTATGGTAACACATTGTACATGGCATATACAATGTAGTTTTGATGGACCTCATGTAGTTCACTCTTCCCCTTTTTGATGTGTAAGAATCATGTGTCAGGTCATATTGTATGGAGTGACGTCAATGTCGGAGTCCGTTTTTGATACACTTGAAGGACAAAATATGTTTCCGAAGTTTGAGTATGTTTTTAAAAGTATAATACACCGTACAGGTGTATTTGATCTCTGCGTTTTTCTGATACAAATGTATATTGTAATTTGTTTTTATATACACCACGTACAGTACATCTTTTATTGGATGTATCATTGTCGGTTGTTTCGTTTGGTATTATATGCCGAAGGGTTGTAGTTATAACTCACATGATAAGTTAATGATGACATTAAGGTTTTGATATTGCTACATCAGATGGGTGGCTATTCTCAGCGGCTTTCATTCACATGCGTGTCTTACTCATACCGATTTGAATACATGTATCAGGCATTATTATGAACACACCACATTGTTGTTTTCAATGCCATGTTGCTTTCATTTGATTTATCTAGGGATTTTTGTCTCTGCGCTTTTCGAGCCTATGTTGATGTCTATTTGGTTCTAATGTAACAACATTGTGTGTGGTGTGTATGTGCTTTAAGACTGTAGAGGAAAGACAGCTATAGTGTAGTGTTTATGTACACTCGTCCCAAATCCCAGCATATGTAGAAGAAAAGGGATTACAGCTGTATGTGCTGTGTTTAACAGTGTTGTAACAAAAGAGTGAATGCGAGTGGGGAGACCATGGTACTTACGTAGGCCTACAGTAGTAGTGTTTCATATTGTGAGAAAAGGTAGAAAGTGAGGTAGCTACATGTGTTTGTATGATATTTGATAGTTGACATTGTGAAATATTTTCTGTTTCATTTACACCGTAAAGTAGTTTGTTTTATTAAGTGTTTTATGATTGGTAGAAGACGTTGTACAGGGTATGTATGAGGTTATACATGTATAGCATAGGTTATTGGTATTTTTGTATGAGCATGATTCTGATTGGTGATCCATTGAGTAAGTACTGTATGATAGCAGTGCTTATCATAGTGTAATGTTGGTGTGTCATATTAGTTGGTTGTCAGTCCATACAAGTTTCTAGAGACTGTGTCTATATGGGGATAATGGTTGTATTAATGTTATCAAATCATTGAGTGTTCGTAATGTGGTCTAGCTATCCACATCATTAGTCAGAAGTTTGATTGGTTTAATTCCACACACATTCTTGGCATATTGAATGTGCATGATTATTCCATAGCCAAGGGTTTTCCATTGTGTTGTGTAGAAGAAGACAGAAAGAAGAAAGTGATCGCGCCAGTGTGTTATACTGCCCTCTTACGGGCAGTGTTTGAGATGTATGTTATATTGTTGTTGTACAACCTTCGCCCCTTTCGGCCGGCAGTTTGTGTTGCGTGAGCATAATAAAGTTTGCTTAAACCTTAACTATTGTGACTGGTTATCCATCCCCGAACGATGTTCATTTAATGGCGCAGGGTTTGCATAGTGAGCGGCGACATTGCATTGCGTTCCATTCCATTCCATTACATTTCACATTACATTACATTACATCACATTACATTACATTACATTACATTACATTGCATTACATTACATTACATTACATTACATTACATTACATTACATTACATCACATTGCATTACATTGCATTACATTACATTACATTGCATTGCATTGCATTACATTACATATACATCACATTGCTTTACATTGCATTACATTACATTACATTACATCACATCACATCACATCACATCACATTACATTACATTGCATTACATTACATTACATTACATTACATCACAACACATTACATTACATTGCATTGCATTACATTACATTACATTACATTACATCACATTACATTACATTACATTGCATTACATTGTATTACATTACATTACATTACACTACATCACATCACATTACATTACATTACATTACATCACATCACATTACATTACATTGCATTGCATTATATTACATTACATTACATTTTATAAACTGGGTTCAAGAATGTAGCCAATAGGAAGCGCTGAAATGAGTCAAGTGTGCTTTGGTTACTCAGTCCCATTGCACTGCGTGTTAAATCCTATTGCCGATCGTCTGTGCGCGCGGCGGCTCCTTGTGGCCTTTTAATTGCATGCATACGCGCTGTCAATCCTGTAAACAACTTCTAGTTCGGGCTGCCGGCCGCCGGCCTTTCTTCCCTTGTAGGTGCATAACATGTGTGGCGTACTCTTATACGTACTGTACAGTAGACCAAGCGTTGTGGGACCGGACGCGTACATGGAGTCACTTTGAAGGGCAAATCCAACGATTTAGCAGGTTAATTCTCACGCCGTTTTCAAAGTATGTTGTCTAGTAGGCCTATATGAGGAGTCTATCCAAGTCTTTAAGGTAAAGGGTGCATATTCTATGTAAAATAAGTAAGTTTTCATGCGGGAACTTAAGTGTCCGGAAACCCAACCCCCCATCATACTTATATGTGCGGGATTTCCGAGTGCGACGTGCGTAAATGTTTGGGACGAACATCTTCGGACGTCTTGACCCACAAAGGTACGTGAAAAACGCTGAAAAATGCTGTTAGTTTTCGAATTTTCGACCCATTTTATAAAACAAATGATGCACAGGATTATTTCGTGGCGTTAGTGGAAGCGTATAGCTCACTCTCGGGTATTTACAATGCAGTGCAACATGCACTCGGCTTCGCCTCGTGCATGTTTCACAATTGTAAATACCCTCGAGTGCACTATACGCCTACACTAACGCACTCTATCCTGTGCATCATTTGTATAACATTGCATTACATTACATTACATTACATTGCATTGCATAACATTACATTACATTGCATTGCATAACATTACATTACATTGCATTGCATAACATTACATTACATTGCATTGCATAACATTACATTACATTGCATTACATATTACATTACATTACATTACATCACATTACATTACATTACATTACATTACATTACATTACTAGTACATAAATACAATACATCACATTATATCACATAATGTTACATTGCATGCAGTAATCTTTTAGGGCTCCCTTACTGTTTGAGAAGTGGCGTTTTTAGGTCTCACTGTATTACTATGATGATAAATATTATTAAAGATAAATTATGGTTAGGTCTAATTCATGTGCAAGTGTGTGTCAGCAATAGTCCATATTGCATATAGACTATTCTGAGTTCATGAGTGAAGACTTATACTCCGAACAAGTCGAGACAGATATGATTCATTCATCCTAGGCTGCGTTTATCAAAACTTGAGAGAGAGAGAATCACGTTTCAAAACGCGTCTGGAACGGTGTTTGCAAACGTGGTTTGAAACGCGATTCTCGGAGAGCCGCGTTTATCTAACCATCATACAATCGCGACTCGAGTGGTGTCACAGCGCAGCTGCTTTGCGCCGTTTGACCTGGGAAATAAAGGTCAACTGCATGCCACCAAACATGCCTCCTCAGTCACATATAAATAATGGGTAGAGAGCACAACAGGAAACAGCTGGGATTTGACCTTGAGATATAAACGCGTTTCAAAACGGCATCGCGTTTATCTACTCACAGAACGGCGATCGTGGTCTCAAACGTGTTTCAAAACGCCCTTTGAAAGGCGTTTCAAAACGGCGTTTCTAAACGCGTTTGAAAACACGGTTGCGTTTACCTAACCCCTGAAAATGCCTCAAACGCGTTTAGGATCGTGATTCTGCCTCAGAAAGGTTTTAGATAAACGCAGCCCTAGATTCCCAAGAATAATTCATTTTTCTTACTTTTATGAAAATATTTTTTTTCAAAAGTTACAACCAAAATGTGCACCAGATCGTTGAAATACAATTCTGCAAACGCAATAGCTCCCTCGTTTGGCAAAGGAGGCACTACAAGTTTCAAAAGTAGTCCGTGATGAGACTAATTCGTTTCACTAGTAAAAATTCTAAAGTCATCTGTGCGTGTGTGTGTGGGGGGGGGGGGTCTGGAGGGGATACCCCCATAGCTGCCACACCCTCTTTCCGCTTGGTAGAGAAGATGCTATGTGTAGCTTCCTTAGCCCATATTCAGCTGCACTTCTGGTCTTCCATCTTAAATTAAGGGTAGCACCCTGCTTTTCATCATGGATGAATGAAGTGGGATCTTTTGCGTGCACGAGTTGTCACAGTTCCCTCACCGGGACGACCGGTTAACGTCCTATCCAAGGACCATGCAGAATGATTCTGCCTCTCTTTTGAGAGGGGACGGCATTGAAACACCACATTGCTCAACTGATAGACCCTCCCTTTGTATACTAGTAGACTGATAGACGAAGTGAGAATCGAACCTGGGGCGGTTGCTTACGAGGCAGACTGAGCCCCCCATGCGCTACCCAATCCTTTACAACTGTATATTACCGTCTTTAAGTTTTACCATAAACTTTCTCTTTAATTGCTTTGTTTGACTCCACTAAAAATGACAACTAGACCGTGGATTACGGTTGCTATAATGCCTACTTCCCCTGCAGGTATGTCACACTTTGCCGAATATGCCCACCGTAAAAGAAACGGGCGCCGGCCCGTAACGAGGATTTTTATGGGGGGGGGGGGGGGTGGGTTCAAAATTGGAAATAGTGGACCTTTCTGAGGGAGTTAAGCAACCAAGCGGGATTGGGTCTCACTCTGGGAGAGGTATATTTTCAAACCTAAAAACAATCAGTTCTTCACCTTTAATAGTTTGGTTTGACACATGTATCAGTGATCATCTTCGTGCCTATATTCTGAATTGTTCTACAAGCGCGCCGGAACACTTGGTTTTTTGTTTTCTTTTGTTTTGTTGTTCTTGTTGTTGTTTTTTTGTTTTTTTTTCGGGGGGGGGGCAAAATTTCGACTGGGGCTCATTATGTGACGTTGTGAAATCCTCGGCGAGAGAGCGAAGCGACCGAGCAGGGGGATGGTGTGAGAGGGGGACACCCCCTCCCACGGTAGGGACTTTTAAACAGAGTACAAAAGTCGCGCTTATAGAGCATTTAAAAGCAAATTTCTAGGAAATTAGACATTGTGAAAAAATCTGTGCGAAGAACTATAATTATTACATACGGGGGGTACATTTATGTAAACGTGTGAGATCCTCGGAGAGGGTGTGGGAGGGGGGATGGCTTTTTGTAAAAACAGAGTACAAAAATCGCGTTTATAGAGCATTTAAAAAGCAAATTTCAAGGGAATTAAACATGGCGAAAAAAAATAGTGTTAAAGACTACGATTATAACATACGGGGGTACATTATGTGACGGTGTGAGATCCTTGGCGAGGATGTTGGAGGGGGGTAAAACAAACATCACTGCGAAGGACTATCATCTTAACTTGTGAAAACTGTTCATTTTACTATTATGTACGGGCAGAACGAGCGAGCGAGCCACTTTCACTTTGCCATTCGTCTGAAATGCATGGCCGGCGGAGCCGTGGGGGCTGTGGGGGCTCGGGCCCCCATACTTTTTGTGCATCATACAAAGGAATACATAAGGCGTCATCACTTTGGGCCCCCACGCTTTTTTTTTTCCCCGGAAGTACGTAAGTGGCACTAAATAGAAACATACCTTTTTTTGTCAGCTGAAAAAAAAATAGTGGAAATGGAAGGGGAGAGATGAGCTGAGGACCTTTTTTTTTTTTGGGGGGGGGGGGGGGGCTTGTCAGCTGAAGAAACCCGGAAATGGAAGGGGAGATATGAGCTGGGGACCTTTTTTTTTTTTTTTTTTTTTTTGCTTGTTAGCTCATGAAACCTGGAAGTGGGCCTCCAGTTTTGAAAACGCTCCGCCGGCCCTGAAATGTATTCATTAAAAGTTCGTATTCATTAAAAGCTTAAACGTGATCTCATTGTTCGAGCAATAAAAACTATTCTTGTATTAAATGCTAAAAAGCATAGAAGAAAGGGAAAATGTAAGGTTTACTAAAGGTATGTTTCAGGGGGCACACTCGAGGACGCGAGGTTACCATCTTTACACTAAATTTACTCATATATATACATATTAGTGTATAGATATTATAGTGTGTGATATATTAATAATGAATTGCGATTTTCGGTTATGAAATTATGAACTAGATAATTTGACGATCTCAGCTAGCGCCGGCATATATCGCTCTCACCAAGAATGACCGACGATGGGGTTTTCAATCAGGGTATTAAAGTACCATTCAGTGACCGGTCGAAAACTGGTGACGAAAAGTCGAATATTGCGTGGAAATCCGGTCGCCCGTCGGCTATTTCAACGGGAAAATGAATAAAATCTCAATATCCTATTTTCAACTGAAATTGGAACACGGGATAATGGATTTGCTCTGAAATTCTGTTTTCCGTGTTTCAGTATGATGAAATGTCGAAAAATGACTCAAAATCCTATTTTCTGAACATTTCAAAAAATAGGAAATGGAAAACAGGATATCGGTTCGATATTCGTTTTTCCATTTTCCATTTGCAACGAGCGACGTGATATTGAAGACCGCCCCCAACGGCCACTTTTTTTCGACACATAAATCAGTGGTAGCGGTTCGGTATTATTCAGCGTCTAGAAGAAGAAGACTATACCTTGGCTACGCTCATGCTACGCACCTCATCAAACTATCCAGCAGGCACTGGGGTGTAGCTCTGCTGCGAAACGACAAATTTGTAGAGACTTCCGACCGTAATTATGTGATATTTCCATGTACTGAAGACCCTTTTCTTCTCCGACTGAAACTGAGATGAACTAAGAAACTAATTTCAGATGAAATCCTCAAATTTCAACAACTTCAACAACCACAATGTCGGGGAAAACCGTGAGAAAGGAGTTGTGTTTCCCTTTTCAATGTGCTTTGACCAGGATTGGGATTTTGTTTTTACTGTTGCTCTTCATATGACTACTCTTGTTTGCTATACATGTATTGCACACAGAATATTTGGGAGGGGGGATGGAACTGGTAAATTATTCAATGTAGGCCCTTCTCATTTCCAAACTTATTCAGCAATTCTACATAATTATGCAGACTCTGTTTTTAGTTTGTGTAGCATTATCTAAGACCAGACCATAATGCGCTATACATACTTAGTTCTAATGCTTTTTTTCTTATTATGCAAACATCTAAGATTAGATTAACAAATTTATAATTATATTCTACACAAAGTATATACACCAAGTGAAATCCTCTGTTGGTTATGATTCACCTCTTTTCTCACCGCATGTTTCTTTAGCTGCCCCTTCTTTTCATGCTTCTCTTTGTTAAGTGTATGATTGGGATTTTTTTCGTACAGTATGCCTACTAGGCCCCGTTCTCCCAATAAGGTATAGGTTTTATTTTTATTTTAGTATTTATAAATATTATTATTGTATTCATTTTTCGTGTGTGTGTAACCATGTAATTCTGTTTTCAGTGAAACAAAGTTTAATGCACATTTTTATTAAAGGCAAGGATCCCTTTGAAAATCAGTCCTAACTTTGGCTGAATGGGCAATTTCTTCCCAAGAGTGGAAAACGAATAAATAAAATAAAAATAATAAAGAGAAAAATTGCCTTTGTTTGATTATGTATGAGCGCTTGTGAGTTGTCTCGAATTCATTGTTGGACATGTATCTTTGATTGAATCAGTTAATTATTCTCTAAAAGGTGCCTTATATGAACGGTATGTTACATTTAATTCTCTGTCATGACCAGTCAGGTGGTACATAGGCCTATATTATAGTGGACAGTCCATAAAACAAAATAGAATGTAGTCTCATGGTCCACTTGATGGTCCCTTGTGGACATGCACCATCACATGAAATTGAAATGAAATGATCACATGAAAAAGCAAGAAAAGAAGGGGCACCTAAAGAAACTTAAAGGGACATTCCAGACGATTTTCATAATTTCACATCATGTAGTACATAAATTGACAACTCCATGTATGGATTTCTGGAATTTATTGTGGTTCTTGAGCAGAGAAACAATACTTTGAAAAACCTTAAACAAATTACACTGAACAAGGATGATGACATAGGAGGTTCATATATTTCAGAAATGTAGCAGTGTAATTCCATTACAATACCACTTGCTTGCGAGTTCACCTGTGTATAAACTATGCATGCCCTCTTCTTTTGTTCTGCTTCCTTGAGCCCCAACTCATGCATTCTAGATGGTGACTCTGCCATGTCATCATCCTAAGGCTTGTTCATTGCAATTTGGTCTAAATTTTGAAAATATTCTTATTCTTCATCCCAATTATCACACCTTCTGAAACTCTGTCCTCAGCATAACTAATTTATAGTTGTTCAAATGTAGAAATCTGAAAATAATTCGGAGGTCTCCTTTAATGGTGAGAAAAGAGGTGAATCATAACCAAAGATGATTTCATTTGGTGTATATTTTGTGTATTAATTTGTGATTCTAATCTTAATTGTTTGCATATGATAAGAAGAAAAGACAGGTGAACATGAAACGAAGTTATTATTATCATTTATTCGACATTTGCAAGACAATACAAGTGATAACAAATAAACAAACAAAGCAAACACTAAGGATACCAGATGTCAGGTTTTCCCTGATGGTGAGCTCAGTGAGCTTCCCTAAGTTGAAAAAAAACCAATCAAAATCATTATGACCCTTGGGCCTCTCCAACCAACTGAAGGAAGCACGTCAGGAAGTACTTGGACACACACATAAAAAATAATAATAGTAAATAATAATACAAGTGATTTGAAATTGAGCATGTACACCAGGTGAATTATTCTAGAAATATTATTGTGGGGAATGGTATTCGTCCCTCCCCCCCCCCCCCATAAAAAGTCAGTCCAGTATACAAAAAAGTGTTATCAGAGTACATCTGTGGAAAAAAAAACCACAAAAACAAAAATTAGTATAACTGCACTGCTAATCAATAATGTATTCTTAGCACCCAAATCCTATCCGATGACCCAAAACCTCTGCCCCCCCCCCCCAAAAAAAAAAAAAAAATATCACTGTCAGACAGCAAATGCACGTTACCAGGTATCATCAAAATACCCGAAACCATCTTCGATACATAATAAAAATAAAAATGATTTCAAAACTTTAGCTTCATTGTTAACCTGAGACTCCATGACCCAACGATTTCTCTATGAAAATCCTTATGTGGTAATACATACACCACTGTGCAATTTACAATAAGTATTCACTGAAATTCATAAATGGTATTGGGGTTGTGTGAGAATGATAAAAAAAAAACACCAAAAACCAAAAGAAAACAGTGATATACTGGATCAGTTTCATATATATATGTCCTACACATAAAGTCTAAAACCTATATAGAGACAAAAAGGTGGGATCGGAAACAAAACTGAATATCAATCAATCAATCAATCATAAATCAAAATGTATAAAGAGAATTTGATTTGATTTGATTTGATTTATCTCTGCTTAATTCCGTTACATCAGATATGCTAGTGTACAAGTCATTTATGACAAACAGTATATCGACACATAGATTTTAGTACAAAACAAAACAAGCACAAACAGCTTAGGGAACTTAAAGAGAAGGGTTTTCAAAATATCCCGAGGCTTGACGGTATAGAGACCCTATACTAGCTGCTATGGATAGAATAAGGGATAGAGAGAGAGAGGGAAGGGTAGGGGGGAAAAAAAGGGAAAATTACAGAGTGTATGTGTACCACTCCAACTACTTTACAATACTAGTAATAGTAATGATAATAATGAGTCTGCTATTAAAGTTAACACGTTCAGTTGCCTTTGCCGTGGTAATGACCGAATATACACTATGAAAAATATTAATAAATGAATACAAAGCATTCTACATGTGGTTATCTGACATGAAATAACAATAAAACGATCTTAAATTCCATTCAATTGTACATACGACCTGAAAATATCACTGTGGTGACTGGTGTTCGCTCCCCCCCCCCCCCAAAAAAAAAAAAATATATTCTGTGTGTCATATAGCAACCAAGAGGAAGAGTAACAGCATAAACAAAATCACAATCCTGGTCAAAGCACATTGAAAAGGAAAACGCAACTCCTTTCTCACGGTTTTCCCGACATTGAGGTTGATGCAATTGTTGAAATTTGAGGATTTCATCTGAAATTATTTTGTGGCAAAAAAAAAAAAACTGCTGAAAACTGCTTATCCAATAAAGGCGAGCCAATGGAGTAAAATGGAGTCAAAAGGGGCCTGAGCTTTCGATCCTATATAGCAGAATCTTCGTCAGAGGCAAAATGACAAACAAGCAGGGAAAGCAATCACATAATTATAAGGACTTCACAAAAGAACAGACAGGGACAGGCTGGGTACACAGAACAAAGAAAACAAAGGAGAGGATGGGAGGTAATGGGCAAGGAGCCCAACAGGTAAAGAGAGGGGGATTAGAGCAGGAGGGTGGACAGGACAAAGGGCAGAGGAGAGTGGACAGACAAAAGGCAGAGGAGGGTCAGTGCTGATCAAGAGGATCAAGGGGGCAACCAAGGAAGGAAAAGGATGAATAGGGAGGCAACATCAAAGAAGATAAGGAACACCAGAGGGATAAAGAAAGGAAA
The DNA here is from genome assembly GCF_040938485.1 of Diadema antillarum. Classification (NCBI taxonomy): domain Eukaryota; kingdom Metazoa; phylum Echinodermata; class Echinoidea; order Diadematoida; family Diadematidae; genus Diadema; species Diadema antillarum. The sequence goes on along the minus strand of NW_027271804.1, from coordinate 934,190 downwards.
AGAGTGAAATAGGCAACAGCAAGGGGAAGGGGGGGGGGGCTGAGCTAACAGTGAACCCTGAAGGGAGTACCAGGAAGAGGCAGCAAAAGGAAGTAATCAAACATAAAAAGTGTATATACACACACAGTAATGATAATGACAAATGAAATAACAGTAATGAAAAAGATATTGATAAAAGAAATGAAATAAAACACATATGAAAAAAAGGGGGAGAGAAAATTGTACACAATGTATGTAGATGAGCAGGCAAGGCATAGTAAGCACATGTATGTATAAGCCAACAAAACCAAGTGTGTGTATGTTTAGGTAGAAATGGGCTGTATAAAGGAGACTCGGACTAGAGGAAGGAAGTAATAGGGAATAAACGGGTCTGCTGCCTCTTCCTGGTACTCCCTTCAGGGTTCACTGTTAGCTCAGCCCCCCCCCCCCCCTTCCCCTTGCTGTTGCCTATTTCACTCTTTTCCTTTCTTTATCCCTCTGGTGTTCCTTATCTTCTTTGATGTTGCCTCCCTATTCATCCTTTTCCTTCCTTGGTTGCCCCCTTGATCCTCTTGATCAGCACTGACCCTCCTCTGCCTTTTGTCTGTCCACTCTCCTCTGCCCTTTGTCCTGTCCACCCTCCTGCTCTAATCCCCCTCTCTTTACCTGTTGGGCTCCTTGCCCATTACCTCCCATCCTCTCCTTTGTTTTCTTTGTTCTGTGTACCCAGCCTGTCCCTGTCTGTTCTTGTGTGAAGTCCTTATATGTGATTGCTTTCCCTGCTTGTTTGTCATTTTGCCTCTGACGAAGATTCTGCTGAAATTATTTTCTTAGTTCATCTCAGTTTCAGTCGGAGAAGAAAAGGGTCTTCAGTATACATGGAAATATCACATAATTACGGTCGGAAGTCTCTACAAATTTGTCGTTTCGCAGCAGAGCTACACCCCAGTGCCTGCTGGATAGTTTGATGAGGTGCGTAGCATGAGCGTAGCCAAGGTATAGTCTTCTTCTTCTAGACGCTGAATAATACCGAACCGCTACCACTGATTTATGTGTCGAAAAAAAGTGGCCGTTGGGGGCGGTCTTCAATATCCCGTCGCTCGTTGCAAATGGAAAATGGAAAAACGAATATCGAACCGATATCCTGTGGCCCGTTGCATAAAACTTACCGTTGAATTTCAATGGTAACTACCGTCAAAATTACGCATCATAGCCAATCAGCATCAAGAATGATAAAATTTACCGCTAATTTGAAGACTTACCGCTAGAAAGGAGCGGTAAGTCCAGCGGTAAGGGTTTTATGCAACAGGGTGCTGTTTTCCATTTCCTATTTTTTGAAATGTTCAGAAAATAGGATTTTGAGTCATTTTTCGACATTTCATTATACTGAAACACGGAAAACAGAATTTCAGAGCAAATCCATTATCCCGTGTTCCATTTTCAGTTGAAAATAGGATATTGAGATTTTATTCATTTTTCCCGTTGAAATAGCCGACGGGCGACCGGATTTCCACGCAATATTCGACTTTTCGTCACCAGTTTTCGACCGGTCACTGAATGGTACTTTAATACCCTGATTGTTTTCATTGGTGAATTAATTGCGATATTCCTGTGCACGGCAAGTCTGTATCTGCACGGATCCCCACGCGATTGCTAATCTGCTGTGAGCAAGTTAGTACATGTATACAAATATCGACTGCTGCAGAGGGAGATGGTAAAACTATTTGCACCGAGGTGATGTCTCAACAGTGCTATGTCCCGAGACGAAGTCGAGGGACATGGCACTGTTGAGACATCACCGAGGTCAAATAGTTTTACCATGGCCCGAAAGAAAGCAGTCGATATTTGTTTTATATCCCTCTCGAGCATTTTACTAGAGTAATGACGATTCCCTTTTGGAAAAGTGTGCAGGTTTCGTGAACGATAAATCTAACGTTGGGCCGCGCAGTGCAGCAGCAGTGCGTGCAGCGCGTATATCGAACGACACCGCTGCGCTGTTGTTGAAAGGACTATACACACGAGCTACACTACAGTGTGCAAAACTCCGAAAGATCGAGGAGGTCCAGGACTACGTTTGAAGTAGGCCTAAAGCGGCTTCGTTACCCAGATCATCTTCAAAATCGGTTTTAGTTTATTCCTAATTCGTACCTTATATGGTGTCCTCCTGCGATCATTCCTCCGTTACTTGAAGCAGTCACTTTGTCAATTGAGCTGAATGCATTGATCACAATAACGTTACACGTACCGGTACACGTACCCACCCGGTACACGTACCCACGCCATCGCACCACAGATTTCTGTAATGCTGGCTGTAGCACACCGCGCGCTGCTAGCGCTAGCTAGCTAGCTAGCTACAAGCCACAGGACTGTCGCTCAAAAGTATCGCTACAACGCGCACTGCGTACAGGATTCTTAAGTGAGAAATGTAGATATCGATCACACGATCACGATTGAGTGCAGATCGTGGATTCCCAAAAGTACTATATCATGCTGGCTAGTAACCAATTGCACCGCATCCAGCTGCTCGTAGCTAGCTAGTAAAACTACACCATGTTCGTGCTCTGTACAATCCTATGGCAAGAAGCTTTACATGAGGGATGCAATATACAAATATCGACTGCTGCAGAGGGAGATGGTAAAACTATTTGCACCGAGGTGATGTCTCAACAGTGCTATGTCCCGAGACGAAGTCGAGGGACATGGCACTGTTGAGACATCATCGAGGTCAAATAGTTTTACCATGTCCCGAAAGAAAGCAGTCGATATTTGTTTTATATCCCTCTCGAGCATTTTACTAGAGCAATGACGGTTTCCTTTTGGAAAAGTGTGCAGGTTTTGTGAACGATAAATCTAACGTTAGGCCGTAGCAGTGCAGCTGCAGCAGTGCGTGCAGCGCGTAGCGAACGACACCGCTGCGCTGACACAGAGCTACACTACAGCGTGCAAAACTCCGAAAGATCGAGGAGGTCCAGGACTACGTTAAAAGTAGGCCTAAAGCGGCTTCGTTACCCAGATCATCTTCAAAATCGGTATTAGTTTATTCCTAATTCGTACCTGATATGGTGTCCTCCCGCGATCATTCTTCCGTTTACATGAAGCAGTCACTTTGTCAATTGAGCTGAATGCATTGATCACACGTCCACTAACGTTACACACCCACGCCATTGCGCCATCGCACCACAGATTTCTGTAATGCTGTCGCACACCACCGAGCGCTCCGCGCTCTCTTCAAAAGTAGCGCTCGCTAGCTAGCTAGCTAGCTACAAGCCACAGGACTGTCGCTCAAAAGTATCGCTAAATTACGCGCACTGCGTACATTCTTAAAGGGAAGATAAACCCCAAGAACAATGTGGATTGAGTGAAAGCACCAACATTAGTAGAACACATCAGTGAAAGTTTGAAGAAAATCGGACAATCGATGCAAAAGTTATGAATTTTTAAAGTTTTGGTGTTGGAACCGCTGGATGAGGAGACTACTAGAGGTTATGATGTATGAGTGGACAACAATACCAAGAAAATATAAAGAAAATACTACAAAAATCAATTTTTCATGAAAATTACAAATTCCATCAACTTGATATTGACATATGTTAAAGGTAGCAATTATTCCCCCTGCTTTCTGAAAGCGGTTGGTCCACTGCTCTTTCATAATTCTAGAAAAGTAAATTTTTGTGGAATTTCCTTTATATTTTCTTGTTATTGTTGTCAACTCATACGTCATATCCTCTAGTAGTCTCCTCATCCAGCAGTTCCAACACCAAAACTTTAAAAATTCATAACTTTTGCATCGATTGTCCGATTTTCCTCAAACTTTCACTGATGTGTTCTACTAATGTTGCTGCTTTCACTCAATCCACATTGCTTTTTGGGTTTACCTTCCCTAATAAGTGAGAAATGTAGATATCGATCACACGATCACGATTGGGTGCAAATCGTGGATTCCCAAAAGTACTATATCCCGCTGGCTAGTAACCAATTGCATCGCATCCAGCTGCTCGTAGCTAGCTAGTAAAACTACACCATGTTCGTGCTCTGTACAATCCTATGGCAAGAAGCTTTACATGAGGGATATAATAATACATATACTTTGGTTTTTCAACTACATGAGTGACGTAGAATATCGGGGAACGCAGTTTGGACAGGGGGAAATCGCCGAATCGATCTTAGCGTAAATTTAAACACGGTATGACCCATGTCGCCGTGGTGGTGACTGAATGCTACAAACAAAGCACGATGTGAATCCGGTCAATCAGTATTGCCCCCTTTATCCCCCCCCCCCCCCTACACCGAAGGAGGTTCCCGCTATGTTCTTGAAAATCAGGAAAATTGCCTAGGACGTCGCGACAACTTCGTTGTTTCCATGAAAAAAAAAAATATCCCGTACATACTACGTCCGCACCACGTCCTTGCTAAGTTCATGTTGCGTTGATCAATGGTGTGCGCGCAGACGCGGTCGATGCTGCGTCGAAACGGTTTCCGCTACGTCCTTGCTACGTCTGAGTAGATTGCTACTCGTCGTTCCTACGACTCCGTCACATTTATTAAACTTAATGTTTTCTATCAGACAGGATATTTAAGTTGAGTCGAGTAGAATTTGTTGAGCTGAAGCGACTTTGCGATAACAAACTTCTGGCTAGCAACCAGAGGCAAAAGATCATAAGTATTTACAGAGCGATTTACGGGTATGGTGATACATTGAGATGAACATGCAGATGAAAGCGAAAGAAGTCAATGATCCACGAAATCGTGGACCCTTGTAGTGCCCATGAAGATATAAAGACCATGGCCCAAATTCCCAGACGTGGCTTGGATATAGACAACGGATTTTGGAAACCATTCATGGAGTAATGTGGTCCTTAGTTTAGATTTAAATCCGGAACATATTCGGAACAACGAACTAAAGAAGCATGGTCTAAACCACGTTTTAGAATTCAGGCCTATGTAGAAATGTATTCAACACTATTGATAGCAATGTAAAGGCATTGAAAATACCCTCCATGTTGGGTTATTCTAAAAACGATAAGAGATAAAGCCATGAATATGATAAACCGTTTGGCCTTATACGGGAACACATACGAGATGTGTTCGTGGTTGTCCATAAATATCTCCGGAAAGAAAAACACATAGAATATATGACATTGTATCATACACACAATTTTGAGCACACGGACCACCCGCATTCACACGCTGCCCTATGATATAAATACAGCGGAAACGCACTTGTGCACACAGTGCATGACACTATATTAATCAATTGACTAATCATGTAATCTGTCTTCATCACGCTTCATACCATCATGGTGGAAAAAAAAAACACCGCAGGAAAATAATTCACCTAATGCATCAAAAGCATGCATAACACATTACAATATGGACAGAACTTTTGATGCTGTTTCTGAATGGAAAAAAAAACCCCACACACACACCAAAAGTTTACTAAATACACAATAACGGGTGCTTACAGTGCTCCGGACGCACCAACGTCATGCGACAAGACAAAGGGCTGCAAATTTACACGTATATCTGACATGCTGTAATGGAGTTCTACCCAATTAGAGAGCGATACTGGTCAGCTAGGCTTTTATCATATTAGATATTGCAGATATTTGGTGTTGCCACAGGATGTAAAACAAACAAACGCAAACACAAACAACACAATATCGAAATTTAGAGACAGTCATGTACGCTGGAGAGTATGACATCGCGAAAATAATTAAAGTCGAAACAGAATCAACAACAAAAATTGGTAGGCGTTTAGCATGAATCCTTTGAGAGCGAGTGACATGACGAGTTATCAAGTGAATATACGCTGTCACATTGACAATATTAATATTTGTTATTATTCTTTTCATCATTCTCATCATCATCTATAACTATTTTTCATCACCACCAACTCTTTCATGTAACGATGAGAACGCATTTTTTTTTTTTTTTTTTTTTACCTAGGGTTACGAAAGTCTACCAATCAACTTTTAGGGCCACTTGTGGAATTTGCCTATAGGATGCCTGTTATCATAGCATTCTCGGCAATTGAAATGAAAATTCTTCATGGCTGAATTTCTATTTATACAGTAAATCATTAATTATTCAGGAATCTTTAAGTTACGTTTTGGGAAATGAAATTATTCTCTCACACCACTCTGAGCTGATATGTAGCAGCTCCGTTTGAGACTTTGATGAAATGAGAGCTAGCATTACCAAGAGAACAGGTGCACTCGCTTTGGGAGTGCGTAAATACGCGGCAGTCGACCAATGAGCTGCATCTGGACGCGCAGTGGAGAGCGCTCCGAATGTTCCCGAGCGTTGTCAGCGAGCTAACTGGGACGATGCTGGTGTTGCGACTAAGCAGCGCGTAAGAAACCGAACGTCTGCGGCTCTTCGTACCGGGCGTCGACAGGAGGTCGAACTCGTACGGGGACGTCGTTGTCTCGTGCAAGGGCGTAGTCTGCGAGGTTGGTATCGGGGACGATGGCGGAATTTGAGTCGTTGTATGATCAACGAGCGTTGTAGATGGCTGGTTTGTTGTTGGGTAGTGGGTGGTAAATGCTTCACTAGGGCTTGAGGGTGGTGTCGTTGTGACTTGCGGCGAGACGGACGGCGTGGTGGCAACCGATGTAGCTGAAGTTGTATGCAGGGTCGTTTGCTGCTCAGCTACTGTCGTTACTGATGACGAGAGGTTTAGAATCACACATTCTCAATCACTGAACTGACAATGTATTCACAATAAAATTGTGATGTGACGATAATACTGTGAAGCTCATCTGGAAGACAAGAAAAAAACCAACAACAACAAACCCACACCAAACAATAACAAAGAAATTAACAGCAACTATAAGTGATCATAGGGTACATGCAGGTAATATGAGACTGCAGGTAATATGGCACGCGTGACTTAAAAACCCTTATTACTCCACACGAACCACTTCCTAAATGCATATAACGCCATCTATAGTTTGATATCATCACTGTGCTTAGTTCTTGATGTTTCTCCTGTTCCCTGACTGAAAGTTTGCTGAGAATATCACCAAATACTGACAAGATATGTAAAAATTACACCTTTTTTTAGCCTTGATACAAAATTTGACATTTCACCAATTACCCTGGTGTAAGTAAAGTTATTGTGTGTGAACTCAATTCTTTGTATTTTACGTAAGCTTATTGAATGGTCTAACCAAAGAAAGTGTGTATTGGTCCATGCGATGTACTAAATACGTGTTAAAAAGCTTCAATGGGGACCAACTGTGCTGCAACAAGCTGCAGGTAATATGAGATGACAATATGGTGAACATGTTCTATTGACATCTCTGATTTGCCTCATTAAATAGAAGCCAACATCAAAATGCCCCATTAAAACTAGAAGCCAACATCAAAATACCTCATTTTCTTTTCTGACAGTTTTTTGTATTCAAAGTGTATAAAAAATGTTTCACAAAGTACAATACACAACTGCTTGTTCATGTATGTAAATCAATATTTGTGTACTTTGAATAGGGTGTTTCCAAATTAATGCCACAATTAATTTGGTGTGCTATAATATTCAGTTTAAGGGTCATTTTATATTTGTTAGATACTATACACGATTGCTTTAAACATTTGAATTCACAATTTTCATAGTTTTAACCATAAAAAGACTGGGGTCTCAATGTTTTGTGTGATATTTCCGCGAATTTTATTATTGTTTATCATTTTTTTTTTGCAACTGAGCTAGGCCTATCAGGATTATTTTTTTCCTTTGAACTTTTGTGCAACATTTGACACCTATTTCGTAAAAATCTGGACAGAAGTGTTGTGTTCGGAAGAACGTTACGTAATAATCTCATGTCGGTAATAAAAGCTCATGTCGGCGTGAAATTTTAGAATTTCTTAGATTTGTGTACAAACACACGGAAAATGGATTTTCATGCTTAAAATCAATTTTTGGCTTAAAATTGTGTTATTTGTCTCAGTTTTAGATAATATTCATGTGATATCTATTAGAATTAGATAGTCGAACAGCACCAATAGAAAAAAACCCATGAATTTAAGACATGAGATTGACATTTTAACATTGACACAATGTCTACCATACACAGTCTCATATTACCTGCACATGCAGGTAATATGAGACTTCTGCGATGATGTCATAATTTGCATATTAACTGTCAATAAAAATATCTAATTAGTACAAATGTTATATTAAAGGAAGGATGAATAGTTGCTAATTCCCAAAAACAAAGTTTGCTGGGTTCCTCTTTATGCATCTTCATGCCAATTATGCAAATGAGCTTAATAGTCTCATATTACCTGCATGTACCTAATGGTGATGATTAATGTAGGCCTACCTATTTCCGACTCGCAAATGGTCGTATGTGGAGTTGAGCAGGGTTCCGAGACCAGCTCAGCTGTCGTTGTTAGCACAAAGCACCCATTCCCATCCTGTTTTGGTTTCCAGAATCACGAGAAAAAAAAGAAACCAACAACAATTGGAGGAAAATAAAAACTATTAAAAACCAAGACACCAAGTGCCTTTCAACATTAATGGGATGCTTATTCATTTGTCTTTTTTTTCAAATTGTTATTTTTGTTCGTCGTTTGTGGTATCATTCCAAAGCAACCCGGTAGATGAAGAAAGCGCACGAACTTAGAATTGGCAGGAAAAGAACAGTTGGTACAGGATCAGTAGTCCATGATGAATGTTCACGTTGCAACTGTTTTTACTGATTGAATGGATTAGCACAAGTACATATACATAGCCAACATAATTATAGCCTGTTGATATATCAGTCCAGTCAAAGCATAGATGCCAAGTTCAAAAAAAAAATTCATGAGTGAGATTTTCATGACTCGGCATCTCGGCGCTCACGCATATGCGTGAGCGAGGGAGCGAAGCAACTGAGCGAGGGGAGGGTGTGTCCGTCCTCCCACATTTGGGAGCTATTTTTTTTTTCAATTTTTGGCAAGATGTTGCATACTAATGTTATTTTGAAAGACAAAAGGGAAATATGCCTTCAATTGCAACTCTTACTTTAATCTTTTAAGCCATGCTCCCAATGCTTGAGAAAAATGGGTGTCATGCGTGAGATCGTGAGACAGACCCTAAATGCTTGAGTCTCACTCACAATGCGTGAGACATGGTAGCTCTGTCAAAGTAGGGTTTCACCCACCACTATTTGCAACAGTAGGAATTCTACTGCAGTGCAACTTGTTATGGGCTATTAAACACCATACTAAAAGTCCCAAGAAATCAAGTGGGCCAAAGTGACTAAATTTGCATAATATGCAAATTAGCTCCCATGATGATAAAAGTACAGTGTTTCCATGAAAACTAGGCTTGTAGGTTTCAGATTAGAACACCGAAAGTGTTGAAACCTATATTAGAATGTCCGTTAGTGCTATGCAAACATTCTACCATGTACATAATCTGGGCCTCATTTGCATGATATGCAAATTAGTCCCACAATGATGAAAATAGTGTTTCCATGAAAACAATGCTTCTAGGTTTCAGATTGGAACGCCGAAAGTGTTGAAACCTATGTTTACAATGTCAGTTAGTACGATGCAAACATTCCCATGTACATAATCTGGGCCTCATTTGCATATTATGCAAAGGGTACCAAGCCAACGGAATATTCTATTGCATCAAAGTGCCCGATATGAGCATATCAAGAGTGTTCAAATATGATATTTCAGTTTCTCTTCACCAAAAACAAACTTTACAGCATTAGTAAACTAGCATGAATAATATTATGAAATTAGAGTTTGTCATCAGAAGATAATGATAGCTTATCCATTAATTACGTAGAATCAAACATGCATCAACCAACGCGATTTCCGTTGTTCGAAGCGTACAAGATTTTTTTTTTTTTTGAAGTCGTTTGGCCGTCTAGCAAAGACTCTTTTATTTCCATGAAATAGAATTGGCATTGACAGCGGAGACATTTTTCTACAATGTGTATATCTTTAAAAAGTGGTGCACAGTCAAAGCGGCTCGCAGGCAGGTACCCGACTTCATCCCTATACCCTCACGGCCCGGTAAAAACATAATTATACACACGTGAATACAGCTGTTTGAAGCGAAAAAAAAAACCTTCTATAACGTCCTTTTCGTTTCATTTCCATTAAAATTCAGCGGAAGTTAAAGGATACTTATTGTTTTACAATATCTATAAGGTGAAAATGGTTCACATACGAAGACAACCACGTGGAAGGTGCCCAAAATTATACCCCACCCAAAGGCAGTATAAGACATGCAATAATCATGTACCAACACAAATACATAATCATGTTCTATGGGTACATGCCTTTAAACAGTCCTTCTGGTCCTCTAGCAAAGAAACTTTTATTTAATGAAATTCAATGGAGTTAACAGACGATATATTGCTCTGCAATGTTGACTTACACTGACATAGTTAAAGTGGTTATCGTTCGAAGGGAGCCTATTATATAGGAAGTGCCCACATTAATTGCCTCTATACATGACCCTTGTAACGCAAATACCAATGCAATTAAAGTCGTTCCAAAAGTGCATGTCTCAAAAAAGGTCGTTCCTTGGGTTTTATGACCATCACTTCAGTTTTATGATTATGTATAATCATCGTAATGTGCTACAATTATTTTACATTCTTTTCATCCGACGTAGTTTTACGCACCCCATTTTCTGTTACAAAAAAAAAGTGATGTCTATTTATTCTTGTCGAAAAATGAAATAAAGATTGAATTGAATTGTATTGAAATGGATTCCTGCCATATCAAGACACTTTTTTTTTCTATGAATATTGCTGGATTAGAGATAAAATAACAACACTGATTTACAATATCTCTGCAGTCCAAAGGGTTCACTTGCAGAGACCACCTTGTGGGAGGTGTTCAAAGTAACCCCATGCATCCTAAAGGCAATTAAAAACATGCAGTATACAACCGCGAAAAATATTCCATGGGTAATTACATGCCTCTGAAAAGCTCTTCCGCCTGTGTAGCACATCATACGCTTTTATTTTCGTAAAATGCAATTAAGGTGATATAGGAGACGTTGCTTTACAATATCTATTTTGTCAAACCATTGGGAAATGCCCAGATCACCCCTACCCTGACCGTCGTGGTCCCAAAACATGGTGACAAAAATGCATTATATGCCAAAGCAAACTCGGTTGTACATGCATGTAGAAAGTCGTTTTGCCGGGTGGTAAATAAAGGACACTTTACTTTTCATGATTTTTAAATGGTAGAGACACTGCTTTACAATTATCATATAGTCAAAGGGGTGCACATTCAAAGGTAACCGAGTAGAATGTGTTCAAATCATCCAACCCCCAGGGCAATATATAGGAAACATGCACTATCATATAGCACAAATATGTTTCAATTTTCCATACCTTCACATTGTCGTTGTACAGCAATCGCCCTTTTGTTTGTAAGAAATGCAATACAATTACAAGAAGAAAAATTGCTCTACATCAACTATATTGTCAAATGGTCAACATTCAAAAGCAATCCCTTGGGAAGTGTCCAAAATTACACCTCCGCTCAAGTCCCGTAATTATAACACACGGATACTATGAACGCAAATACCGACGTTCTTTCGTGCATGTTTTAGAAGTAGTTCAGGCAATACAGCTACACACTTTTATATCAATGAATGTCGTGGAAATGATAGAAGAAGCATTGCTTTACAATATCTGATTCAGTGAAAGGATGCACATTAAATGCCAATCCTGTGTGATGTGCGCCAAAGTACACCAACCTCATGGCAATTTAGAAAACATTGAATATCATTAACGTGAATATACTTTAACATAATGTTCCAAACGTACATGTTTTCAAACTTCGATCGTGCTGTACATCAAGGGCACTTTTGCTTTCAAAAGTATATTGTAGTTAATAACAATGAAAAGTCATAGAAATGATAGAGAGGTTTAACTTTACAAGATCTATACATTGAGAGGATGCACATTAAATGACAACCCTGTGGATATGCCAAAAATATTCCACCCTCACGGCAATATATAAAACATAAAAAATCATATAACGCGAATGTATATATGTTCCAAACGTATATGTCTTCAAAATTCCATCGTGCCGTATAGCAAAGACACTTTTGTTTCCAAGAAATACAACTTGTTAATAGAGAAGACATTGCTCTACAATAACTATATTGTCAAGAGGGTGAACATTCAAAATTAATCCCTTGAGAAGTGTCCAAATTCACACCTAAGCTCACGCCCCTTGTTACAAAACACAGATATTAGCAACGCAAATACGTTGTTCGAGCGTGAATGGTTGTAAAAGTAGTCCCGGCAATACAGCAAATACATTTTACATCGATGACAGATAATGGAAATGATAAAAGAGACTTAACTTTACAAGATCTATACAGTGAAGAGGATGCGCATCAAACGGCAACCCTGTAGGATATGCCAAAAAATACTCCACCCTCACGGTAATTTAGAAAACATATAATATCATATAACGCGAATATTATGTTCCAAACGTACATGTTTTCTAAATTCCATCGTGTCGTATAGCAAAGGCACTTTTGTATTAAAAAAATGCAACCAATTACTAGAGGAAGCATTGCTCTACAATAACTACATTATCAAAAAGGTGAACATTCAAAGGTAATCTCTGGGAGGTGTCTAAATTTACACCTACGCTCACGGCCTTTATTACAAAATACGGATATTAGCAACGCAAATACAGTTGTTCCAGCGTGAATGGTTTTAAAAGTAGGTCCGGCAATGCGGCAAATACACTCTGAAAAGCTATGAAATGATAGAATAAGATTTGCTTTACAGTAGCTACATAATAAAGAGGGTGCTTATTGAAGGGCGATCCTGTGCCGTGTGCCCCAAATGCCCTTTTATATCCTCTTGGCAATATAGAAAACATATAATATCATATAACCGCGAATATATTTGTTCCAAACGTACATGCTGTCGTGCCTTATATAGCAAGAGCACGTTTGTAATGTAATCAATAGAGGAGACATTGCTTTACAATACTTACATAGTAAAAAGGGGATGCACATTTAAAGCGGCCCCTTGGAGGCGCCCAAAGTTACCCCCTCAACCCCGCGTCCCCATTTGCAAAACGTGCATTATGCCAACGTGAGTACTGTTGTTATGAATGTACTCTTACAGTTACCATTAATTTGCATTTTATGTAAATTGTTTTTGTATGACCCATTCGAAAAGGCATCATCGTGTTCACTGGCCTAAAGAATATAGTTTATACGTTAAATCTTTAAAATTGGATAACGGGAAGCTGAGATCTGTCAATTTTCTCTCATTACAGGTGCTAATTTGCATATTATGCAAATTAGTGGATTTTGGGGGACTCTTAGTATGGTGTTCAGGAGGTCTCAACGACTTGCACTGCAGTGAAATTCCTATTGTTGCAATTAGTGGTGGGTTACCCCCTAAAAAGCGCTAGATTGACTGGGCTATAGCCTAATGCCCCAGTCACATATAAACACGGATGCTCAAGGATCTACACTGTGATCCGGGGAGATCCGGGGACGTCCGGGGAGATCCGGGATTATCCGGGATTTTGGTATGACTGTACACACGGTATCAACACGGCAGCAACACGGATAAGGCCGGAAGAGCGCGGCGTCTACACGGACAAACACGGCATCTACATGGATCAACACGGCAGCTACACGGCAGCCACACGGGCCACCCCGGATCGCTCTGCCAACACGGCAATCCCCGGATGACGCCGGATGTTTTTGACCTCCAAAAGTTACCGTGTTCGCCTCCCGGCGTCGACACGGATCTCTCCACGAATCAGATCCGGGATGGTCCGGGGTGATCCGGGATGTGTATGTGACTGGGGCATCATCAGAGATCGACATGAATGCAACCCGCGTCTTTCAGTTAATTTTCGGTTCGACTTATTTTGTTCCCCTTACTATCTGTTTTTACTCCGGAAAAATGTGTAGAAAAGCCGGGAAATGAGATTCCAATCATAATTCATTACCTAAAAACTAAGCACTCTATTTAGCAGTACCTGCATTTCGCTAATAAAAAAATGTCTGAGTGGTGACTATTACATACAAAACTTCACATGCATTTTAAAAGTTGTTATCATCTGCGCATTTAGCATATATATTCATTTTTCAAAGCTGTTTTGCCCCGGCTTGCGGATATCATATGATCAAAGCAGGGAAGAATGTTTAAAATGCTTTTGAGACACTTTTGATAAAGACAGAGATATACATTGATTAACGAAATGATGAATGTCCATGTGTAGTAGGTACATTGAAAGTGGAGTTGGGCAGCATAAAACAAATAAGCAAAATATAAAGGAAGAATGAAAAGAAAACACAGTGAACCCACCGAAGGCCAGTATGGAGAATGTGCGACCCACGAGTTCTCGAGAATCAAATTTTGGCTGTTGAGCAAGCGTCTGAAATAGTTCCGTACAGCCCTCACCTCGTCCACGGTATCCATAGTGGCAAGAAACCGGCCGGAGTGGGAGGCGCAGAGGTTCTCCGACTCCAGGGCTGTTCGCCGCACATCGAGGTGCATGGAGTAACATGCGCCATCAATGGTGTACATCCCATCGTATGGGCACGCTATGTAAGGAGGTAGTAAATTCAAGCATCATGAACATGCTTTGATAAATAAACTCAATAAAATAACACCTTCTTTCAAATATTGTTTTCACAAAAATGATGTTTATGTTGATTTTTACTTCATTAACGCATCATATATCATTATTGAATTATTTTGAACATCATACATATAATGTACATTTAACAAAGTATACATATATAATTCATATATTTATGTATATGTGTGTGTGTGCGTGTGTGTATGTATATGTGTATGTGTGTTTGTATATATATAATGAAGAAATAAACTGCTAATCTTTTTGCCAATAAAGAATGAGTTTATTCGACTAAAATTTTCAGCGGCCTCCGCCTTCTTCAGGAGTCTTCATTTCTTCGTGGAGCCAATGCGTGAATTCTCAACACACACACACACACACACACACACACACACACACGCACATATATATATATATATGAACATATTGAGATTTCACGTATTGGCTCCACGAAGAAATGAAGAACCAAACTGGTAATGCATTTTTTTTTTTTTTTTGCCAATTAAGCATGAGTTTATTCGACTCAAATTTTCGGCGTCCTAGGCCTTCTTCAGGAGTCTTGTGGAGTCTGGTGTTTTTTGCTAATGCTTTATTGAGCAAAAATATATAATCAGTTTGTTTCTTCATTCATTTATAAATATACATATATATATATATATATATATATATATATATATATATATATATATATATATATACATATCACAGCACTAAAAGGCATATTGCTGGATCCATAGCGATGTGTTTCAAGAGAACGTTTTCATCACGTTTTGTGTGAGTGAAATACACTTGCAACATTGCTCTTCTCTCCTGCTGCAAAGAACTTTTTTTCGATACGATTCATCTTACCACCGTGAACTGTGCCAGAGAACAAGAACGCAGATAGTACGAGCCATGCAACGAAGTCATTCCACGTGCACCAGCCCATCGGTTATGAATATATCAACTTTTCAGGATGTTAATTTCTTTCAGGAAAAGGAACCATGAAGAAATATCAAACAATCTCCAAAGACGCGTTCGCTGCCTTCATGCTTTCCACAGAAGATGAAGTACAGATCCAATATGGCTATAGATATGTGCCATTTAATATACAAGTCACAGCACTAAAAATCGATTCCAGAGTCCAGACAGACGGTTTAATGTCACGCCAATCAGTGTCTCATATTATGAAATAATGCCATACTGACAGAGCGGAGATGGGATGCAAATTACTCGTCGTGTTTCACGCGCTGTGACCGTAACATTTCCTGTCCAAAGTGCTTCATAAAGCGTCAAGGGGCAGTGCATCAGGCACAGCGATTCTGAGTTGATTAAAAAGTAAATCATGTGACAGAAAAAAAAAAATGCTTCTGATGCCATGACGTATACCGTGAGTGGTAATCATCACTACTCACTTTATTATTAACGGCTTGAACACGAAGGTCGTTCATGAGTTACAATATTCTTTGATAACAGATATTATACTGAAACAAATATCGTCACTTAACTTGAGTAAAATGTCAAAGCATCTTCCGAGACGTCTTGTTAATGAAGAAAAAAATAGACCTAAACTTGTTCGTGTGTTTTTGCTTGTTGTCACTTGTTCTTCGTCTTCAAAGTGCACAAAACAAGACATAATACACACACACGCACACACACACGCACACAAACACAATAAATGTGAAACGAAACCGACTTTCCTATATTTTATAAAGGCATACCCAAAGAAGAAAACACCATGAATATACTGTACTATTTACTCATGTGAATTCCGTTTCATTCCAACTTTTGTTTTATTCTGTTTTTAACGAAAGTTTACTGGTGTCTGATATGTTTCATAGTTTGGTCATCTAATATTCTTAGAAGTAAAAACGAAATACATTTCACTGTTTGTCTCCCCCCCCCTCCCCGCTAATGAAAAACCTTAATTGCCTAAGATTTGTATTTGTACTCTTATTCTTTCTTCTTCTTCTTCTTCTTCTTCTTCTTCTTCTTCTTCTTCTTCTTCTTCTTTTTTTTTTTTTTGGGGGGGGGGGTATAACTATTGCGGAGCGTCATGGTATAGAGTGGCTAGGGCTTTTGATCTGTAAACACAAAGAATGGGGTATAAGTTCTACCAGGTGTGTTTTCCGTCGGGCAAGATATTTCGCTAACATTGTCCTTGCATCTTGTCCATTAACAAGGCGTACTAATGGTTAACTGGCAATGCTGTGGTAATCGTAATGACGTAATGACAAGAAATTGTTAAGAGTGGCATGACAGATAGGTCATACATATATATATTTTTGAAGTATTGAATATAATTCCATATTGATATTTTAATGGATTTATAGGTATAAATGATAAATGGTAAAGTGTTTTGGATGTCGGGGGGGGGGTATATATCATTTGGGAGGGTGGGACGGTGATACCTAGTTTTTTATATTAATGTTCATTCTGTGATTATTGTGTAGATTTGTGTTATGAAAGTTATCATGTTAAATCTTACTTTTGTGGATGAAGTGCAACAAATGTTGATGTTTTGTTTGTTTTTACTTAAATCATTTCTTATCATGTTAATATATATGATTTTTGTACACTGATTCACTGTCCCATTGAAAAACAGCATATTTGCTGATTGGGCTTTTTATCCGTGGTAAAATAAAATGAATGAAATGAAATGAAATGAATTCAAGATGCTATAACCTCGAGATAAAAGTGGAAACAGATTTCAGAAACAAAAAAACGTCCTTATTGCCTCTTTCTTTCCTTTCAAGCCGCAAAGTAATAAAGCACTTTTAACAACGATTGCAGGTTGTTTATGAAATATTCGCTATTATCTTGATAAATTACTCCAGTTGTATCAATGCAACAAATATCTCCTCCAAATGTATATTACATCCGGTAGGCATGGTAGGGGAGTTCGTAGTCAAATTCCAAATTAGTGAATTGTATTTTAAATTTTCTGTCTTCATTCCCCCATTATCATTTTTAGATTTTCTGTCTTTTTTTTTCTGACAGTAATACAAGGCTGGGCAAACCGAGACTTTGATGTCATTAGCGCAGTCATGGCCTTGTAGAACACTACTTAGTATGTGGCAATTAAATGACTCCACTGACAGGAAATTAAGAGGCGAAATGTATTCTGGCGCCAATATGAACAGACAACTAGTTAGAATTTCATCTGAAGGTTATTTATTAAAAAAATGACAATACACATACTAAATTGAAGAAAGATAAGGCATATTTTTTCTCTCTTCCCTCACCTGCTCTTCTCTGCCCCTCACACACACACACACACACACACACACACATCCTATCTCCTGAAAGTATGATGTTTCGTGCAATCAACACACGCATGCGCCCACGCACTCACTCAGCATTCGTTCATACGTTCGTACCACAATATGCACTGTAGGAATAAAAGTTTGACGCTGGCTCGGCGGGTGCAATTCAGTATCCCTGCAGCAAACAGGAAAGGAAAGACTCTTTTTTACTCGAAGGGTTTCGCTGCTGTGAGCGCTCACGAATCTGTATCCAACCAATCGCATTGTTTAATCATGTTGACAACTTAAAACGAAAACAAAAATAAAGAAGACAATATTGTTCGTCTTTCATTTTGATTTCAAAGGTTCAAACTTTATTTTCAATTTCCTTTGATCCCGTTGATCCCCTATGCTTACATCAGAACCTTTTCCTTCTCTTTACCCACGTCTACTTCATTCTCCTCGTCCATAGTTCTCATTCAGTCTCTATTGTTCCTGTGGTTTTGTTGGTTTAAATGTTCTTTATAATGTATTTGATCACGATATGTTACAATGTTATATCATACCATGTACGATATAACTTAAATAATGCAATATGATATAATATAATGCTATGTAATACAAGATTACGTTATATGATATATTTCATTTTTTATATACCTCATTTGATGAATCCTCGATTCTCATTGGTTTTAGAGGCAGTTACTAATTTTCGTCATCCTACCCAGCAGTCAGCTCGTTTTTTGTTCTGTTTTATTTTTAAAAATAGGACTAAGCATATTTTGTTTGTGCATCAATATTTGCGCATTGTGAAATCACTCTGTAAGCTCTAGCTCTGACCGATAACATGACAACTGAATTTATAATGCTTTAATAGAGCATGAATATGTTAGATTAAAGGGGATGGCTAGTAACTGATCAGTGTGAATCAGTGGGAATCCTGGAGGATGATTGTTCCAATCCTTGTGGGATTCATTTAAGAGTACATTATATATATATTGTTGTGTGAAAATTATTTGCTTCAGAGTGGTCTCATATTCAAGTAATGTGCAGTTTAATGTTTCCAGGTTAGCGTGCCTGGTCAGTGACGGGGCATTAATCTGCACGTTACTTGAATATGAGACCGTTCTGAAGCAAATAATTTTCACACAACAGTAGACATATAATGTACTCTTAAATGAATCCCACAAGGATTGGAACAATCATCCCTCAGCATTCCCACTGATTCCCACTGATCGGTTACTAGCCATCCCCTTTAAGTGCGATGTGATGTATAAAACAAATATCGACTGTTTTTTTTTCGGGTCACTGCTAAAACTATTTACCCTCGGTGATTTCATAACAGTAGCCTACTATGCCGCTTGACTTTTCGTCTCGGAGCATAGCGTTGTTAGGAAATTATCTCTGGGCCAATCCAATAGTTTTTACCATGCTCCTTGAAGCAATTGATATTTATGTGGCATTGAATGGTTTACATGAATATTGTTCGATGATTGATCATAATGGAGTCACGTGACTAATGCAGCGAGGATCGTAATTGTTGTACTCCCCCCCCCCCCCCCCCCCCAGTGATATCGCGTGAAGTAATACAATTTGAGAATGTGACTACCTGCCGACATGGCTAGAATGAAAAGAGGTGTATATTTTTAGACCATAAAATATTGAAAATATTGCCTCGTCTATCTTTGTATTATTAAAACATTTGGCAGTCCTTCGGAGGGTATATTTTCCCCTCGAGACAATATCATGTGCAGTGTAAAATCAAACCTCTCATCAGACAATATCTGTGTGATATACAATTTCATATAATACAAATGTACCATATAATATATAGCATAATTTGATATAATGCAATGTTAACATTTGACTTATTAGCACAGCAAAAATTCAAGAATTATTATGCAGAAACGTTTGCTCAACTAGTTGAGCACACAAGCGTAGCAACGTTTATTGCGGTTATCAAGAATTAACTATACATTTTAGACGAATTCTTGTGACAAGATATACGTACCATAATACGATAATCGGACATAAAGTGATTTGCATTGATTATCCCAATACTTGAACGAATTCGTAAGAAAATGAGCGTCTGCGATGGTACATATCAGTTCATACGAAAGAAATTGTGAAAATAGCGCGTGAAATTGCTGCCATTACTACTGTTAAGACTGCGTGGTCTTATCCGAAGCTGTCATAGCCACACTACAGTCCACATATTATGAGCAGAACCACGTGATCATCACAATACATCAATGATTGAGATCAATTAGACCAGATAACAACTTTGCTGACATTTTTTTTTCTTTATCTTTATTTAGGTGATATCATGCTGCCTTCCATGGTTACATGACATTTGATCATGTGACAATTACTCCTATGAAATATCTACAAGCTAAGCCAAATATGAATTCTATTCACGAACACAATCCTAACCCTAATCCTTATCCTAACATCAAACTAAACCAATAATCCTATTTCAGCACCCTAACCCTGGCTCTAAGTCCTTGGAGAAAATAAGACCAGAGCAAAAGTCGCGTCAACGCCTTTCATAGGCTTTTTTCTTTTTCAATTTTCCTCTTTTATCCTTTCAACAGGGCTCGAATTGTGCATTCGATTGTCATTGTCTGTCTGTCTGTCCTTCCGTCCGTCTGTCTTTCCGTCCGTTCGTCTCACCAGGAAGGTGATCTTTCCTCTAAATGCAGGTGCATGCAATGGCTAGCGATATATCTCTTTTTTATGTTATGTCGTTATCATCGAGTGCTGCGTACAGAGCGTCATCTCTGCGAAAAATTGCACGGATAGCTTTCCTTTTGTGGAAAGTTTTGGGATGAAAAATTAATACATGTAGGCCTACTAAATGTCCTTGTCCGGCGTAACCCTTTGAGAGATACCGTTCAAAGGCTTTTCTTTCCAAAAGGGGCCAGGTATGCTACCCGGGCCAGGCATGCTACAAGAAGTACAAATGTGCCGATTACATTTCGGTCAAATCTGTCGAGGTTAAAGGTCGTAACTCGTGTACATGGTATATGTCACTGAATTTTAGTTAGAAGTGACCTCTTCTTCTTTGTAAGGTCATTTTTGGAATTGTCCGTAGTCGCGTGATAGTAGAGCCTAATATTTGGTAGGAAAGGTAGAATGAATAGAAAATTTTTGCACGGATGAAAGCAGTAATGGTCAAAGGTCAAGCTTAAGGTCAAGGTCACTGTAGTTTTACTCCGTAACTCATTCCAAGTCTACTGCGAGCCGTCGCTAGAATGCGGGTTGTTGTTGGTTTTTTCAATGCATTTTCTCATTTCTCTTTTCATTTCTATAGTATTACGTTTTCTACAGTTCCTCGATATAACGTGCATTTTTTTAAACTTTTTTTTTGTTCTCAGAGAATTGACTGATTTGATTAATGATATTACTAGCAAATGTCAATTATCAGAACAATAAATATGTAACATGTATCGGTACAGCTAACAGTACAAGAACCACGCCCGTACCTCTTTATATACTACACTAACTACAGCATTTTGTACATGTATGTAGACGCAACTTCATTGTAGGGTATCGGGCTTGGATCTCCGAGAATCGCTCTGCCCAGTTCGCACAGCTGTGTCGACTGCTCGTATGAGAACGATCGACAATCCGACGTCGCGCTGCACTTTGACGCACATCGTATCGCTGATCTGACTCGGGAGGGACTTGCTAATGACTGAAACGAAATCGCGTCGTAGCCGTCCACGCGGGAAAAGAATGAGGATCGCTTCTGGTCGGATGCCGCCTTTATTGTTGTTGCGACGGACGACTGTGCAGGGGAAGTCGGTCGCGTTAAAGACGTTGTCGCAGTGGGATCGTACGATGACGGAGACATTTCTGAGGTTCCAGTAGGCGTGTCAGGATCTGACGTACTATGTCCGGTAAATATTGATGACGGTTGCTCTGTCGGAGATTGTGTATTTTCGGATGAGAAAGAGAAGGGATTATTTACTGTTGTGCGATCTGTATCCATCACTGTTGGTGAGGTTCCTTCTCCTGAAGTATATGGTGACTGAGTGTCTGAAATGGGTGTTGATACCGTGACAGTGGCGGCCGTACTAACACTTTTCAAAAGAATTTCGTAAGTCGTCTCAGGTTCGTTTCTAGTGATTGATGGCAATGTCGATATCGATTTGGGAGAGGTTGATAAGATTGACGTTGCCTCTGATGGCGAAGCGGGCGTTGTGGGAGGTGATGACGTCAGAGAGGTGGTTGATTGTGTGTGTGCTGTGCTGAATGACGATGTAGGCGTTGTTGTGTCAGGGTTAGTGGTGAATGTTGTAGTTTCGACGGTTGTTGGTCGGTTACTAGTCGTTGAGGGATAATTGTCCGTAGTTACTGCCACTTCCAGAGTGGTGACGAGTGGTGTTGTCTGCGGGCTGGTTGTACTAGCAGGTGTTGCAGCTGATGTAATCAGCTGCTGTGTTGTGTGAGTTTCTGCCGTTATAGTAACTAAGAGAGGGAGAAAGAAAGAGAAAATGACACGTTATACAGGCCCCTAATGAGAGGAGAGGTTTGTGTGTTGTGGATAGAATTTTATAAAACAAAATAAACATAAATCATAATTTTCTGTATTATCTAAACACAGGAAGAACTCATCCGCTGGGGAGAGCACGCAATAAAGTATCACAATACTCTAATTACTTACCGAGAAAAGGGGAGAAAATGAAATTTTTGAATATTTGTGTACAAATCGAGTATCACGTGCTTGCCGAAAACGACAAGTGGTCCTGACTGAATAAAGAGCTGCTTATCAACACCTTGGGTATAGATCACGCTGGATTGCCAATTTGTCCCGCTGTCTAAACTTTTACAATTCATAACTTTTTAATATGTTCTAATTTTCCAGAAAATTTTCAGCGACCCACTTCTCTGACCTTTGTGTTTTTATGCAAAGTAAATGTCATGTCAGGGTAGAATTTGTCTTTAAACTAACAGAATTGGAAAGAAAGCAGTCACGAGTGAGTCTTATCTATTTTTTAAAGGATAGCGTGTGGACGGAAACCTATAGACAAGCACATACGTACTTGTGTATGTGTGTGTGTGTGTGTGTGTGTGTGTGTGTGTGTATGTGTGTATGTTTGTGAGGGGGTTTGGCGGGGTTTAGTCCTTTACAAAGGAAGACCTTGGAATAAAAGAGCGATGAAAAATTCTTACCAGCTGGAAGTTCGCACATATATGTATGCACATTTGAACAATCCTCCGCCATCAAGCTTCCTCCAAACTTTATGATGAAGCATCCTATTCCTGCCTGATAAAACACCAAACCAAACATCAGCTGCAAAAATCACCACAACCTCCTTGCTACCATACTCAACAAACACACACACACGCGCGCACACACACAACACACTGACAGATACGTAGTTGTTCGAATGATATAAATAAGATATATTATACATTATTACACACATATCAATACCTACACTTGATAAGACACACACATATACCAATTATGTATATGTATATTTAGTCATCTCTCTATGATATATATGTATATACATATATATCTATATATATATATATATATATATACTTTAAAAAGTGTGTGTGTTCACATCATAATCTATTCATCACTTTAATCGGAATTTACATTTTCAAACATATTAAATCCTGTACCAGGAGATACTAGTGAATGTATGGTGCACAGCTTCCTCCCAAACGACAAATTTATATGCTTGTGATACAATATTTAATGATTGCACGTAATATGTACGCACAAAATGTTCAAAAATATACACGAACTCATAATTTGAAAGAGCCATGGAAAAGAACAAAATAAATGAATATATATGTATGTATATATACATACATATATCTCTATTATATATATATATATATATATATATATATATATATATATATATATATATATATATAGACTGCGAGAAGGGGTCTCGACCATTTACAGTACCAGTGTAGCTCCTTCATTATTTACATTCAGTGTGAAAAGAAGAGCAATGGTGGACGTAGCTATATATATATATATATATATATATATATATATATATATATATATATATATATATAGGGTATGTATGTATAAGGTGAAGTGGGCTCGGTCTCGTACGTGATGAGTGCTGCATCATTTTTATGTATAGGTGTGACGGAGGAATGACTGATCGCAGACGTTGCAGTATGTTCACTAATAGCCTTCAATTCTCCCGAGCTTTCGACCTAGTTACAGGTCTGTTCCAAGGGCTTGGGACGTAAAAAAAAAAAAAAAAAAAAGAAAAGCAACCAATTTGCAAACATTTGAGCACAATAAGGCAAAAACAAGGCAAAATAAAATAAAGCCAAAAGAAAATCAAAGGGAATATAGACAGCAACATGGCATTCACTATAACAGAGCAGCAATATTTTGTTTACGTTTTCACTATAATATCAGTGTCTATTATATAGCACCACGGTATCATGACTCCATTAAATGTATCTTCACCGCACACAAACTAGCAATAGGTACTTGTTGGAGTAAGCCGTTGTTTTCTCGGATACAAATACTCCCACAATGTCATTTTGCCTCCACAGTGCCTGACTAAAGTTAGAAGCGAATTGTAAGATAATAGAAGCCCCACGATATACCTCTTGTTCGTCTCCATATCATACTAAGGCGGTCTATAAGTGAGCTCGCCTTGTGCCTCCTTGATTCTACGATGACGTTCGTTATTCCGAAGGTTCATTATTCAGGAAATGAAAAGAGGTTCGTTATTCGGAAGTTTTTTTCCGAAACATTCAAAAGTTCCTTTTGTCTAGAGGTTCGTTAATTCGAAAATGAAATAGGGTTCGAAAATACAAACATTTGTAATGTTTATTCCGAAGGTTCGCTGATCCGAAGATGAAATATAGGGTTTGTTATTCCAAATTTTCGTTAATCTGAAGGTGGAAAGAAAGTGCTTACTAGCAAACCTTCGGAACGAACCCTTGG
This sequence comes from Diadema antillarum, assembly GCF_040938485.1. Classification (NCBI taxonomy): domain Eukaryota; kingdom Metazoa; phylum Echinodermata; class Echinoidea; order Diadematoida; family Diadematidae; genus Diadema; species Diadema antillarum. Next base: position 909,452 of record NW_027271804.1, on the reverse strand, counting down.
AAATATGAAATTTCGGAATAACGAACCGTATTCAATTCTCGGATTAACGAACCCTCGGAAAATGAACCTTCGGAATAAAACACTTTCGGAATAGCGAACCTTCGGAATAACGAACTCTATTCAATTCACGGATTAACGAACCCTCGGAAAAATGAACCTTCGGAATAAAACACTTTCGAAATGGCGAACCTTCGGAATAACGAAGTGTATAACTGACTCTACAATTAGGTTTTGTTTCTTTCGGTGTGTTACTGTACTCACAGATGGTAACGTTTTAATCCAGCTAGCCCAGATATCCCATGTAAACGGCATTCCTGCTGGAGTACTGTATTCATCTACGTAGGCTGTGAACACTTCAGTCGCTTCGGCTTGGTTGGCAAATTGTGCCAGGTTGCCCCCGGGGCTCTGTTGGCACCACTTTTCTGCCCCTTCCGCTTGAACGACTGTAGTGTAGACGTGGTAGCAAGACGCCCCTACTTCCACCATTATACCATCGGATGTGCATGCTATTATAGAACAAAGAAAAAAAGAAAAAGGAAAATACATCTAGAGCATGATCGGAAAACGAGTTAAGCGCCATTTTGAAAAATTCCAAAGTCCATCCATCATTAAACAGCGCAAAATAAAACTTTTCCAATAATACTTCACTTCTTGTATTACAAGGAATATTCTTGAAGTTAAGATTACAAAAGTTTCGTCTTGTATTATTATTTTCCTTGTTTCAGTTATAATCGCAAGTATTCTGAACTGATAAGAATGGAGTTAACTCATTCACTCATAAAGGTAATCCGACGATTAAAATGTGTGTGCAGAAACGGGAATCACTTTGTAGAAACGTGGTCAGATGGTTGAATGAATGCGACCAAAATATGATGAAATGTATAGATTTCACGTTTTTCTGATTTTGGCATTTTGAAACAAGGGGGACGTTTATTCAATGTGCTTTAAAAAAAAATCCCAGGAGCCTTATCATGCATAGCTAATGTGTGCATAACAACTATTACTTGTATCATTAAAGCCAGACATCTGACCGTAATACCACCTCCAAAATCTACTTATTTCACTCTTTATCATGAACCGACTATGATCCGACAAAAGAATTGATAAAAGTGTATGATAATGTTATGTAAATGCTGGAAACGCATATGCTGAGGCACACGCTGTATATCATTCCAGCAGGCATGAGGGACAATACAACAACACAGACACCCCCTTTTTAGCGCGATATGTACCAAATAATGCGATATGGTGGTAATAGGTAAAGTTACTGTATGATAAGCCTTATTTTTATTTGTTCATTTGTTTTGACACCACAGATTACGAACGAGCTCAACACTTGAAGCGAATAGTTCGAATCTAGATAATTATTGGCTCTATCACATACCTCCTAACACCAGCGGGACTGTGTAGAAAAGAACCCCAAAAATGACCTCCACATTCATCGCTTTGTTTTCAGCCATGGCAGTAGCAAACAAGAAAATAACTTATCTCCTCTGTAAACTTCCAGACGATATCGCAGAGTTTAGGCGATAGCGTTGCATTCCAATTGGCAATAACCGCTATCATCCGGACGACGCTTACGCATTATCGCGATATGGAATCATCGCGATAAAGTTTTTTATCAGGCTGTACATGAGCTTGATGAGGGAACGCACGTAAAAATAATTTTAAAAAAAGTACAGGGCGCATTCTTCATCTGTCGATCGATAGAGATATCGTCTGCGATGGATCGCCATGAAATGATACCGAAACGTCGGCACGCCACAATTTTCCTCTCTAGAAGGATTCATGGATAGTAAGATTTCACCAAAGCATCATATAAATCTTGATGACAAGAATATTCTTCGTTGAACGTAGGGACTACAGAATCAAAGAAGAAAGGAAGAAACCTCACGATGCAATGATAAACAACACGTTACACTAGCCACGAATTAAATGCGGTGTGATGGTTGTGACTGCGAGAACGTCGTTTGTCGACGCCATCCGATGCGACAAAAAGAAACAAACTGATGTTAAAATCCAGATAAAATCATCCTTCACATGATTGTGTAAGCTTCTGTCCCAATCACGTGGAGTCCGTACAGTATAGGTTTTGCACACTTTGGTGCTAATGACAACTCAATGGGGGGGGGGGGGGGGGGAGCAAGAAAACCCGGATGGGATTGTGAATTTGCGTTTGCCGAGATTCTGGATTACGGCAGCGTTGGTTGTGTGGATGATGACCTCAAAAGCGTGCACGCATTCTGAATGATACTGCGGTGCGAATTTAGGGCTCGCACGTTGAAGTATCAATCTCCCGGTTTGATCCGGCGCCATGCACAATGAGAATGATGAGTGATTAAAGCCTTCTCTGTATCAATGTTGCTGTGGTCAGAGTTTACAACGGATGGCGAGATTTCATTTCATTACCGTGGTTTGTCACAACATCTTGCAAGTCTCCGTGGCAAGTCACCATAAAAATCAAGCTCAAATGTGAAGACAGACTTTAATTCATGAAATTCTTCCGTCGAGGTATTTTGTTGCGACTGATTGACAAATTGCTCTACATGCTTTAAGAATTGGAGCCAACACTTGCTGACGAGCGGAAGCTTGATGGTCTAGTGGAGATGACGCCTGTCCGGAGATCAGGAGGTCGTAGGTTCGAATCCTTCTCGAGTATATACGCCCATGATTTTTTATCATGGCTGTTACTAAAACACTGACCAATTCAGTACTTATTTACGTCCATGTGGGGCAATTTGTCAAAAAGTTTCAATGAAAACATCTCGAAGGAAGAATTTCATGAACTTGAATAATTACGCAGTGCCCACTGCATGCTTTAAGGATTAGAACCAATACTTCCTGTCCGGAAATCAGGAGGTCGTAGGTTCGGATCCTGTTCGAGTATGTACGCCCATGATATTTTATCATGGCTACTACTAAAACACTAATCAATTCAGTGTTTATCTACGTCGATGTAGGGCAATTTGTCAATTAGTTGCAGAATTTATTTTTTCACAAATCACTTTCTGATAATAAAGGCGTTGAGATTTAATAATTTTCCGGCTGGTTTGTATATATATATATATATATATATATATATATGTATATATATGTAATATACATATGCCGATGTATTGATATAGGCCTATTATATAAACACCATATTTGAAATATGAAAGCGATTTAGTGAATAACGTCAATTGTCCTTTATGACTGTGCAGACACGACATGTTGCGAGGTTAAATTTCATGAGAGCGAAGAAGTTTTAAACATTTATATACGCATTCATTACATGAACAGGTATCATGGAGACATATCTCACGTCTATGGGGGCTTTTTTCAGAAAATAGCATTAGATTTCAGATAATTAAGTCTCACTGGAATCTCAACACAATGCACTGCAGAAAATTGATGAAGGATGAATTAAGGCAGCCAAGATGTAATTACACGGCGTACATATGGTAGTTTCCCCACAGTGCTATGATGTGACTCGAATTTGAAGTAAATTACTCCCATCCTCCCCGTGTTCAATGGAATGCTGAAAGACGACGAGATATGATTAATAACGTCGTTACGAACGGATGCCCGCGTTTCCTTTCTAATCAGGCAATTCATAAACCAGGGGGTAATCAAGAGTTGACTGTAACTTGAATGTTGATGCTCAGAAATATCTACAACTTCATCCCTGAGGGGAACGTATAAAGACAGATAATTGTGTGCAGTATGTCATAACAGTTAGAAAATGATTAGTGTATGATGTTATGAAATATAGTGGAAATTGGTTTTAATGTGCTAGAGTTTAAAGATGGTCTTTTTCAATGAGTTTATGACATTATGTTCATACTAATGCTTTCAGGACATGTTCAGCCTTATCAATTATTCGCCATGGATCGGAAGGGGTGGGGCTGCAGCCCCCACCGCACCATCGCACACCACACCAGACCAAAATACACATACACACGAGACGAAACGTGAAAAACACAACATCAACAATCTGGAATGTGCAAAGACAGGAAATGAGTTTTGTTTCCCTTTAAGTACGATTTTGAGTGGGTTCTACCAATTGCCACTGAACATGTCTTAGATTAACTTCATTGCAGTGGCAAACATATTATCCACTTTATGAGATTTTTTTTTTGTTCTTTGTATTTTTGTTTTCTGTTCAATTTGACTTCACTGCATGTATAGTCATCCATATTGCATTCCTTGTTCTTTGTGCTCTGTTGGGAAATGAAATAGATTTTGAATTAAACTGAAATTAACACACAGACATATCCCAATTCCACTCCTCCCCACCCCTTAAAAAATAGCAACTGCAAAAATACGCACTTTCGCGAAGCCCGTTACTAGGGTTGTACATCATTACCACCAATGCGCGAGTTATGATACTTACTGTAGTACATTTTACCGCGCCTGTCAAATTTTAGCTTAAAGTGTCTTATCATACTTTAAAAAAATGAATCGGTTCTTTGGAATGAATTTTCTGCTGTTTGTACCTGTTATCTTGTTAAAGCTTAATACAGTATATTACATTTTTCTTATGTGCTTTTCTTAATTCCCTAACATTTTTATGCATTATCTAATTATGGTCAGAGATGGGCCATGGATACACTTCCAACTAAAAGGGTTTAAGTCATACAAAAAGAAATGGTTTATAATGTTTCCACATTGACTGTCAAATTTTACCGTAGTTTTTCGTACGTAAGATTACCATGTTTGTGGAATAAGGACGTACTGATGTCGATGAACACTGACTCACTGGAATTGCTCGGTCGTCGACCATACTGTACAGCAAGAATGAGTCCAAAGAACACTCTCCTGTGGAGTCAGTTCAACGGTTTCATTATTCTTTCGCGCGCGGGCGCTGTTGAGGTAATTTCAGTGGAGTACTCTATTTGCCTGGGCACTCTGGATTTTTAGTGTTCTCTCATATTAACGAGTCGGTCTCTGTGTACTTGAGGGTTCGCCATCACAAAGCCACCTTTGAATCGTTTCAACGTTTTTTCGAGAGACTGACATAAATGATGACGCGTTGCTAGGAGGGATTAAATCATTCGTCTCACAGCATTTGAAGCTCGTCGTCTGCTGCCGACATAATTTGATACACTCACCTTCCTAAACTAGATGTATGTATAGTATTGCAAACGAGTCGTAATGTTATACACGGACAGGTACCGAAAGTGCCGTGAAATGCAATTTGCTTCCTCCCCATTTCAATGGAACTAAAGGCGTATCTTGGGAAGCCTTGCCTAATTTTTGTGCTGGCATCGTTCTTTGTTTAAAGATAGATAGATAGATAGATAGATAGATAGATAGAGATACAGATGTAGATTAATAACGATAATAAAACTGTTAATAATAATAATAATAATAATAATGATAATGATAATAATAATAATAATAATAATAATGAATATAATACTAATTATAATAATACATACAACTTACAGCGCTTAATATTGCCGTTTCTGATAGGCGCATTAATAAAAAAAAATAAATCAAAATACAGCATTATGTATATGTAATATAACAACGACTGCAACAACAAAAATTAGGATTTATTAAATAGATAAGTTTTCAGCAATGATTTAAACTTATGTACACTTTCAGCATTTCGGGTATAAAGAGGGAGTATGTTCGAAAGAGATGGGGAAATAACAGAAAGCATTGACTGATTGATTAATATTAATTATCGTTATTTTCTATCCATTCCTTCATATTTGCTTTTGTTCACTCATACATTCATACACATGCATTCATTCCTTCTATTTCCGTGTAAACATGGACTTTGATACCTTTCATAAATAAATATTTCAGAAACCGATAAAATCCGAGTGGCGGCCGAAAGAAAGTTTTCTGACAGTTGAATTGTAATGCGCAGCTGTATCACAACAGTGGTGGCGTTATTTCCAAGAAGGTCCAGTACCCTATTAGCCTATTACAGTTTACGACTTTATTACTCGTCGCCAGTGCTTACCATAGTGAAATATTATTCGTTTTCGCTGTTATTTTACTAATAGATCGTACAGAAAATCAAGAACTCGCGTAAGATCGATGAAGAGGTTACGGCGATGCCTGAAATTTCTTGTCCTGTTCGTGATTTCACAGATGTATTTCTTCATACTTAATAGACCCTAATTCATGAAAGTATCTTATAGATGAACTCCACAACTTACTATTAAATTCAATTCCTGTATAAAAGGATGCTATCTGAGAAAAATCAGAGAAAAAAAAAACATTGATCTTACACTTCTTGCAAAACCCATACATTTGCACACACAAAAGTCATTAGAAACTGCCATTGTCGGTGACATTGGTCACGAAAATATGTTGTATCTCGGAAAGCGTAGCCCTGATTTTCGCAGATATAGGGTCTCAAAATGTGGGCAAGATGTGCAAGAACAAAGTCATGAAATTTCAATTAAAAAAAAATCCTCGTTAAAAAAAAAAAAAAATGTCGAGGTGGGCAGCTGTTGTAGCCCCGTTGTATAGCCGCTTGAAAAAGAAAGATTTTTGACACGAAAACATTTATACTACCTTTCCCCCATGACAGAATTTAATATTACATTAAGACTAATAGTACTTTTCTTACCTACCTCGTTTGGGAACCCCTCTTCCCAAACCCCTTGCCCACCCAAACACACACATACGAGCGAACACACACTTTGTGTCAATTTGTCAACCACTTCCATCTACAGTACAACTATACTCACTCGTTTTTATTAGCCAGTTCAAGACTTTACACATTCAAGACTTTACAAATTCCGATAAGCATAAATGACGTTGATAGACACGAAATAATATCCATGATATAATCCATGACTGGGTTGGTGACCTGCTTAGCCTTCTCAAAACTGGTGTTCAGTCCTGTGGTTCTTGCTACAAAATTTTCCGTTATTTCACATGAATAACCCTTGGTCAAACATCTCTCTAAACACATGAAACAAGGGAAACTCCCGCAGTGCATTTGACTATAACATAGACCATGGGATGACATGGAAAAATCAGCCTAGTTTTTGAGTTTCGTAGTCCGTATTTAGTATCCACCTGAAAATGTGCCAAGTTAGGGTAATTTGGGGTGCTGAATCCAAATATCAATGTTGCCAAGTCAGCAACATGCACGTTCTAATGATATTAGTGCTTAATTATGCAAATTTATACAAGAATGTGATATTTTCAATTTGTGTTGGTGGGTCTGCATTTGGATCACTGAAAATTAGCAAAATGGGATAATTTCTGTGTGCTGAGTCCATATATGAATGTCATTTAGTCAGAAATGTGTGTCCTTTTTCATAATAATGCTTAATTATGCAAATTTTAGGTATTCTATGCAAAATTCCTATTATTTCTATTTCATCTTGGTATCATGCGTTTGAACCAATGAAAATTCATACATTGGAGTTATTTGGGGATGCTGAGTTCATTTATGAATAACGAAAATCATTAGCTATCATGTTAACTTGTGCATCAGTGCTTGATTATGCAAATTAGATTAATTTATGCAGAACATAGTATTTTCATTCTTTCAGAGCGAGTCGTCATTTGTGGAGCAATAAAAATTAGTACAGTTGTTAAATTGGGGGTGCTGATTCCAAATGTAAATGTGGTAAAATCAGTCACCTGCATGATTGTACTTGATTATGTAAATTTAATTAATTTATGCAAGATACAGTAATTTCTTCTTTCTTGGTTGGTCTGTGTATTTTGATCACTGGGGAAAAATGCCCAGTGGGGTTATAAGGGTTAGGGTCCCGTATGTACAGGAAATGTTTCCAAGTTAAGCTGCATGTGATCAGAGCTTAATGACACAGAGTACAAACTGCAGTGATGCACTGCATTTGGTTTGCAAATTAAATGCTTAATTAAAGCATTTCCACATCCACACATTATCCAGGGGTAAAATTACGTGTATACTCAGATCTTGGTCATTGTAATAACAAATAATTCATAATCATATTGCCAGCTGATATGATCTCTTATTATTAAAAAAAAGAATTAAACTATTCAATCACACAGTCTCTGTATCTCTGTCTATCTGTATGTCTGGCTGTCTGTCTCTGTTTCTCTCTCTCTCTCTCTCTCTCGTCTCTCTCTCGATATTATATATATATGTATATATATATCATATATATATATATATCGCACATCAGACCTTTTTGCAACACAGGCAAAATAGTGTACAAGGTACTTTAAAGTCAAATGAGAACTTACAAAATGTTTCACATCGGAATACCTGTGCTATATTGCATGTTCAGTTTACAAATCACTTTTATCTCACTTTAATTTGATCTCAATTTCAGTCACACAAAGTGGTCCATAAGTATCATTAGATCAATGGACATAAACGTAATGGTCAATTAAGAAATATAAACATACATTGTAGATAGTGCAAACAGAAAAAAAGGGCTGTATGGTTGTGTGGTTTCTTTAATCTTTACATTCAAGAACACTCTTTTTTTTCTTTTCTATTGTTTTTACTCTCTAAAAAAAGTCGAGTGAAAATATTCACTCTTAAAAGAGTGAATACAAAAAAAGAGTGAATTTCGAGTAAAATTGGAGTGAATTTTGAGTAAAAATGCTCTGTGAAAATGATCATTTTCACTCAAAAGTTCACTTCAATTTCACTCTCAATTCACTCTTTTTTGTATTCACTCTTTTAAGAGTGAATATTTTTACTCGACTTTTTTTTTAGAGAGTACAGATGTACCTTTAATAGAGATTATTTATTTGTGAACAAGGGAATCCAAATTTCATATTCTTTTACTGGCATAGGGCAAGTTCAACATCGCAAGAAAGAGGAAATAATTGTCAAGAAAGTAATTGATTCTATTACATGTATAAAATGGAAATTACATTTATACCAAATATTATCAATTCATCACCTCTGTGTTCTATTCATTAAATGTATAGGCCTACTTTGCTTTGCAACACAAACTAAAAAGTGTGTTTTCATAGTATCTTCAACAGTATTACAAACAATAACTCTGATTGCTACAAATTTTAATTTATCTTTAAGACTATTTTGCCGCAAAAGTCTATCAAGATGCATTTTTTTTTTACAATATCACATATGCACAAACTCTTAGTACAAAGTAACTTCTTTGAACCAGTTTAACAGCCCTTTTTTATTAATATGATGACACAACAAGGCATCCTGTTTGGCTCCTGCTCTTTTGTCATCGTACACAAATATTATAACAGTCAAGAGGGACGACGACGAAACTCTTTTAATAAAGGACAAGTTCACCTTCATAGACATGTGGGTTGAGTGAATGCAGCAATATTAGTAGAACACATCAGTGAGAGTTTGAGCAAAATCGGACAATCCGTTAAAAAGTTATGAATTTTTGAAGTTTCTGCTCTGTCACGGCTGGATGAAAAGACTACTATAGCTTGTGATGTCACATGAGTACAACGATATAAAGAAAGAATAAAGAAAATTCAACATATTTTCATTTTTCTCGCATAACAAAAGAACACTCGACTTCTCTCTTTCAGAAGGCAGGGGGAATGATATTACCCTTAACATACGTCAGTAGCAAGTCAAAGAAATGTGCACTTTATTCAAAAAGTAAAGTTTTGTGAAATTCTCTTTTTATTTTCTTTATATAGTTAAGTACGCATGTGACATCATAATCTGTAGTAGTCTTCTCTTCCAGCAGAGACTGCGCAGATACTTAAAATATTCGTAACTTTTGAACGGACTGTCCAATTTTCCTCAAACTTTCACTGATGTGTTCTACTAATATTGCTGCATTCTCTCAATCATTAGGTATATGAAGGTGGACTTGTCCTTAAAGCCTTACAAGGTAACGTTCCGTCTTGATTCTGACCTTTCTGTTATCCATTGTCAGTGCAGTGATGACCGGGCGCTGTGGCGTGCGCCTGTAATCCAGCTACTTTGAACGCAGGGGCGGTGATATAGCTCAGTCGGTAGCGCGTCTGCCTTCAGATAATACCATTCTAAAACTCTAGGAGAGTCGGAACAAGTATCATATTTTACAAATAAACAAATACATGTGAAAATACACAGCAAATCAATTTCCTGGACGGAATATAGTGATGTAGTGAGGGGAAAATTCTGCAGGTTAGCTTTACAATTGTTAACCTGGGTTCGGATGGAACCATAGCTGCGAAATAAGCTACTGATTCCGTTATTTCCTGAGCGTCCTTCTACCTCATTTCTCGCATTTCCCGCCCATTGGTTACCCTGTATATTTGTCTGAGTGCAGTGGCGGATCCAGAGGAGGGCACACCGGGCCCGCGCCCCTCTTTTTTTTCCTTTTTTTTTTTGGGTTAAAACAAAAGAAATTTTAAAAATGAAATGAAACCCGGAAGTAGCATCAGAAATATTTTTGCTCCCCCCCCCCCCCCCCCGTCCGCGCGCCCCATCCCCCTCACGGAATTCCTGGATCCGCTCTTGGAGTATCAACCTACCCCCATTCCCATGACAACTTCAGGAATCCATCTCATGCACTCTCATCTTTCGGACTGAACTCATGCAAATTCTTGATAATCGTGTGTGATTGATTGGCATCTTGACACATACGATTGTTTGACTTGATGTACTAAATTGTGCTTTCCGGGTGACATTTTGATAAATTTAACCTCCTAAGAATAAGTGTGAGGGATTAAAACGAATCCTCTTGCCTTATTTTTACTGGTGTATGCCAAACATGTTTAAAGAGCTCGCACAAGTACGCAGCAATCATTGTCGTGATCGTACCGTCATTATTTCACAAGAAATTTCATTAAAACCTAAATATCCACTTAAATCCTACACGTAGCACAGATATCAATCTGACATTACGGATCAACTAAAGTAGTGTACTTCACCTGCCTCCTTGAAAGATTAACAAAGTACTTGTTTTCGGAATAATGTACTATTAAAGTAACCAGCTAGCGTGATAGACTTAGGTCACTAATGAGCTACAATAAATTTCGTCCTGTTATTCTTGAATAACACACCATCTTTCTTCTCATTGATCATGAATATAACTTGACAACAGTTTACCTACTATCACACACACTATCACACACACTATCACACACACACACACACACATACACACAAACTATCACACACACAAAATTGAGGATTTTTACCATTTACACTGTCTCATATTTACGATATCTCATAAGTAGGCGTATATAATCATACTTCGCCTCATAATGATGTTTGATGACAGAAATTTCTTAAAGACTGAAGCGCCCATCATGCAATAAGAAGACTGGCGTAGCGTCACATGTATCTGCAAAATCCGTCCGTATGCTCACATTCCTGAAGTTGAATTTGGAGTTTTGATCGAAAAGGGCTGCACGATCAGCAGAAAGGGTAGAAGTTGAATCATTGTCATTACAATTAATCAGCCATAGGGGGCGGTATTTGACACGAATGGGAGGAGAAAAGTGTTTCAGTATTTCTTTCGACAGCAGAGGGCGCTCTTAAACAAGTATGAGCATAGTGTCGTAATGTCCCTGAATAAAATTTCTGGCCTGAAAATTTGCACTGGAAATCTCATCCACGTCTTAATTGCTAACAGGCCAGAGTGTAAAATAATGGTCAAAATCTTTAACCTTTAGCTGATTGGCAGTGATATCACAAGAAAATTGATCCAAAGGTTGCAGTACTCTGATTATTAGACAAGAGTCATCATGATGTCAGCGTCCACAAGTTGATAACGTTTCCACGATGTACATAAAACATACACTGTAAAAACATCGGTGTTAGATTTAACACCACGGGTGTTAAATCTAACACCGATCAAACTTCAATAAAGGATTACACCCACAGGTGTTAAAAATGCACTGTGATGGTGTTGAAAAGTGTTCACCTGACACTTCGTGGTGTTAATTTGACACTGTACCTGGTGTTATTTTGACACTGTACTGGTGTTAATTCAAAAATGACACCATTATGGTGTTGATTTGATACTTGTTGGTGTTAATATCAATGGTTTAACACCCGTCCAGCTTCAATAAGAGACCATACCAGCTGGTGTTACTTTGGTGTAAATTTATTTTCACATTTTTTCAAAAATCTAGTATTTTAATGTAAAATTCTTGATCGTCTTGTTTAAACTAAAAATCAACAAGAAGTGCAGTTACTAAGAAACTCTTCAAAAAACAGTTTAAAATTTGGAAATGACACCCGGAGGTGTTAATTTAACACCATAAATGAGCACCGAAAATTTAACACCAGCTCGGTGTTCACTATTTAACACCGGACTTTTTGCAGTGTATAATTGACCCTAATTTATTTACGGAATAAAGTTGTCTGTATTTTCGTATAAGTATTATACTTTCGGCAGATTGTGCAAGTTTTCTTTTAATAGCTAGAAATCAAATTGACTTGCAGAATGATATCCACGTCAGCTCAGTGAGGCTTCTCTTGTTTCATCAATAGGTCAGGTCAAGGTTCATGGCATTGACCTCTCTCTGCTGTTGCCATGGTGACCGAAGCCATCAACAATCTTCCGCAGGAGATAGCGGAGGGCAAAACTGGAGCTGGTTCTGGGCGATACGGCATGCATGCCACAATAATACCGGGTTAAATTCAGAGACTGCATCTCTTTCGCCATCTGAATACCACTTCTTGCCGAATACCACTGCCATTCTCTGGCACCTGAGGCCTTAATGGGCTCGTATAGTTTTGGTTGAGACCTAACTTCAGGTTTTTAACATTTTTGGGTGAGATAATGAGAAACCTCTTATGAAATATGAGAGAGCATGCAATTCCAAGAGAAATTCAACATTCATTTGATGAAATGACAGAGATACCCAAAACAGAGCGATAATAATAGAATGTGGGACGCACATGTTATCATGATTGCTTTATTTTAGTTTGTTTTCGGATGTCTCAGCCATTCTAATACCAATTTTCATCAAATAAACTGAATTCCTCTTAGAATTGCATGCTCTGTATGATTTCATAAGTGGTTTCTTGGTATCACGCAAAAAGTTAAAAACCAAATCCTCAGCTCCACCAATACTGTACCATCACTTTAAAGATGAGTTAGGTCGGAGGACCGCCACAATGATTAAAGAAATATTCAGAGAATTCCACAAAATTTAATTTTGCTATCAATATTACACATTAACTCGACTTGTTCCTGACACAATAATGTTAAGGATAATATTGTTCACTCTGCTTTCTAAAAGAGGTAGTAAGCCAAATGCTCTTTCATTTTGGTAGAAATAAGAAAATATTTTGTTGAATTCTCTATATTTGTTTGGGTAAAACATTACTGTGGATACGACTGCCCTTATTTGGTAAGACGTGTAGAAACTACTCTTCATGGTGGAGAACATAATTGATTATTACTGCAGGACTCTTACTTTGGACGCCATTAAATGCAGGTGATTGGACTAGTTGCACTCGATCAATAAAATGTAGTACTGCTTTTCATTTACTTCATACTCATCCTACAAAACAAACATACGGACCATACTACAGTTTCATAAAAGTTGTTATACAGTATCATAACTATTACAGGGGGTAGGAATCTACTGCTAGAACAGCTTAAGGATTTTATCTCTATTAACGCTGACGAACGATTTTAAAATTAGGTATATGGGGCTTAGCTCCTTCATTGCGCTTGTGTAGAATTTAAACTATTACATAAAAGTTGTTAATTAGTATCAAAGGTTTAGATAAAAAAACAAGTAATAATATGTCTCTCTCTCAAAAAAAAATGTATATTCTTAATGCGATTAATTTTTGAAAAGTGGATTTTAAAGACAGTGTCAACTCTTTATTTCTTTATGATAATTTGTATGATATTTACTGTTTGGTTTTCGGGGCTGATGGTAAGAATGGTCTATATACGCATTGTCACTCCAGCGTCCCCGTGCGGAAATTATTATGTACACAGCTGCAGTCGGGTGACATTTTACAGATATTGCCCCAGACGGTTTAAAGGACTGGTGTAAAATAACATTTGACGTTCCGTGGGAATTGTATTTTCCCCAAGAGATTATAATTTTCCTGAGGTGCGAAGTGCTAGCATGTTTGAAATATTTTCTTAAGGGGAAAACGTATCTCAAGAGTTACATTACACCCACTGCCGGCGCCCCATTTTCAGAGTAGGGGTCCACTCCCGGGTTTCATGAGCTATCAAGAAAAAAAAAAAGCCCTCAGCGCAACATCTGCAGGTGTCACTTTCGGCTGTCTTCAATAATGATTTTAAAAAAAGAAGTCTTTCCACTTCCGGGTTTCTTCAGCTGACAAGCAAAAAAACAAAAACAAAAACAAAACAACCCCCCCCCCAAAAAAAAAAAAACACCACTTCCAGGGTTTAAAAAAAGTGGAGGGGTCCAAAGTGGTAACACCCTATGTATTGTTATGTACGGGTGCAAAAAGAAAAGTGTGGGGGGGGGGGTGCGGCCCTGACAACAATAGGCAAGGCGATTTAGTTATAATTATGGTCTTCTTCGGCAACCGGTCAACTTTTGGAATCATAGTACCTGACGTGATGTCACTTCATGCATAGAACAGTAATTATTTCGATCATCGCTGCATAGGTTTCGTGATTGCATTTTGAGTTAACAGAACATCACAATTCCCGCGGATGGAAAGAACTAAATTTTGATGAATTTGTATCTATACAGTGCACTCATGATATAGATATAAAAATCACGATTATAAAGAAATACTCGTGTGAGACTTGTGAAACTTGTGTGAGACTTGAGACTACGTGTGCGAGACTTGTGTCCAGTTCGTCAAAATTTTCACATATTACACCTGTTTTGATGAAGTTACATTGGTTGCCAGTAAGGCAGAGAATTGTATTTAGAATTTTGTTACTTGTTTATAAAGTACTGCATGGTCAAGCACCTGGTTATTTATCAGAATTGATACATGTATCAATGAAATCACATTCATATTCTCATAATTTACGAAGTACACAGGATAAGTTGCTTCTAAAACAACCTCACTTAAAAACGAAAGTAACTTTGGGGGATTGTGCCTTCAGCTGTGCTGCTCCAAAACTTTGGAATAAATTACCTGAGAAAATGAGGAAGGCCTCATCACTTGCTGTCTTCAAATCTTTGTTGAAGACTTACCTTTTTCAGAAGCCTTTGATTAATTTGTTATCTATTTTTCGTTAATCAGTAACAATCTCAGGAGCTCTGTTACTTTACAGCGCAGTAGAGTATATTTACATGTTAGCTGCGCTATACACATTTGTCTAATTATTGTTATTATTACTCGTTACAACGAAATCGAAATTAATGTTCTGCAATTGTCATCAAACATCTTGGTTAAATATGTTAATGTTCGGCTATTCCAACGAAATTAAAACTGCCTGTCCCGAGGACTTCGTTATAACGGGAGTCATCAGTGTGAATGGAATCACCGGGTTTTGATATTTAGAAAGGCGGAAATGTAGTTCTGGAATTGCCCTTTAAACTTTGTTTAATGACGTAGTAGATATATGATTTCTCAAGTGCGTGGATACGTGAGACAACATTAGAAGCCGTGCGGAGCTGTGCGTTTGTATGTAAACACACTACTTTCGGTTGCTGACGTCACAAGCAGCAGACACGATTTCGAGAGGCTCAGATTCGAGAGCTGTACACTTACTTCTCCGATATCTATCTCGGTTTACTACTGTAGTGCTTCACGCGGAAAGCTGTCAACATGTCTTCCTCTGACGATATTTCTGGCGGCTTTTCCATCGACAGTATTGCACAGAATTTGAAACAACCAGACATGGGCGAAGTGGGAGCTTATATAGGGGTAAATACACTGGCATACAGCTGTAGTATACTATCCGTTCCGTTGTCTTATGTCCTTCGAATAGTGCCATTGAACGTTATGAGCACATGTTGTTTAATCACTACAAATGTGCATTATATACATGTACATGCATTTCGGAATGCCGTGTGTGTTGTGCAGACCGCCTGTGCTGTGTAGTTCGCCTGATACCTAATACCATTGAGAGTAGGAACGTTTAGCTCTATGCTAGTACATTGTACATGCGTACAGTTGACTCAAGGAGGTACTAGGCGAGATCGCCTCGTACCTCAATGGTTGACCTTTGGCCTGCATGACCGTTTAGGCCAAACTGGCCTAGTTTCTGATTCATCGAGGCACTATCACAACAGTGTATCCTTGCTGCCTCCTCGAGATATACATGTATTGACGTATACAGAGTAGATGAGGCCTACAGGTGCACGGTAAAGTACCCGGGACGTGTGCCCTCTTACACCTCCCTCGTTCCACTCCTTTAAACACAAACATACAGGATAATTCTAGGGGAGGGGGTCAGTTCGAGCCTCCCGGCCCTCCCGCTCCCAAAAACCCCAGCATATCTTCTTCTACATACTGTTAGACTTTCATATAATTTGATCAGTAAATTACAAAATCAACAGTGAGATATTTTAGTTCGTTTATTATTTTTCTTCCTTTATTCATTCATTAGGAGATAACAACCAGAAACTTTACGTCTCATTTTTTTTTGCGCCCCCTCGCGTGGTTTCCCATACGATTGATCTTATCCCCTCGCCCGAAAAAGATAACTTTGCGAATACTTACATGCCCCTCGATCCCAGTCCATCGCCCATTCAATCTTTTTTGCTCTTTCAGAAAGGTCCAATCCCCCCCCCCCCAAAAAAAAAAGAAAGAAAAAAGAACACCCCAGCACACAAAATTCCAAGTTACGGTCCTGATGTGTGTAAGCATGTCATTTTGAATATGTATATTATACATTGTCATAATGCATGAATTTCTGTCTATTTTCCTAAAACTCGAGAAACATTGATCTTGAAAAAGTGATTACGTACATGTATTAGAGATCGAAATGTCTTCACTAGTCTTTATATACTTTGTAATCTTCAATAATCCCTTACTTACGGCCTATGTGCTAATTCCTTCAATTTGGCATTATCTTCCTCAACCCCTCCCCACCCTTATACGCATACACACACACTCTCACACACACACAGAATGATTATTCTCATTGTTCACACTAATGTCGCATTCGAGGAAATTCATAAGTAGGTCTACACTCAGCCTCATGATATTTGTTTGGGTTACAGAAACTTTTGACCGGCAGAAACGCCACATTGGAGACGAGCACAGCCGATATCTGCAAAATCGGCCCGAATTACCACGTTCTGGAAGTTGGCTTTGGACCTGGCGTTGGATTGAAAAGGGCTGCACAATCAATAGAAAAAGGTAAAAGTTTTATCATGGATTGTCATAAGGTAATCGTGAAAAGCCTGAAGAGTAATGCTGACGTGATTACACACGTTTTAAAATGTGGGAAAATATTTAATATTTCACTCGAATACAGTATCCGCGAGATCATCATGCTAACATTGCCAATGACCCCACGTTGACTATGTTAGCATGATTATACTGCCCCAAAAGTAGAACATGTTCTGTAATTGAGTGTTTGTCTTTTGCGCACGGTAAAATTTGTTTTATATTCTTGCAAGTGTACTTCTGGCGGATGGTAGAAATGTTTGTTGTTGTAGGGTTTTTTATCAAGGAAAAGGCCTTTGATTTGAAGGGTAAGTTACATCAAGAAGAGTACTAGGCAAGACCTAGTACCTCTGTCATTGGTTACATCAGCTCAAGTTTCTGTGTTCACCCGACAGGTGTGGGCAAGGTTCATGGAATTGAACTCTCGCCTGCCATGGTGATCGAAGCCATCAAAAATCTTCCGGACGAAATAGCGGAAGGGAAAGTGGAGCTGGTTCTGGGCGATGCGGTATGCATGCCCTATCGAGATGAATCCATGGACTGCATCTTTCACGTCAACTGCTACTACTTCTGGCCGGACATCACTGCCGTTGTTAGGGAACTGCTGCGGGTGTTGAAACCGGGTGGGATCATGGTGGCGGGCCTCGTTCTGGAACGGGTCAAGGCCTCGCACGCCAGAGGATGGCTAAAGTATGGGAAGTATGACCCTGACAACTACATCGCCCGTTTGAGAGAAGTCGGTTTCGTCACCGAAGGCCTGGAAACCAGGACTGTTGATGAATCTAGCTTTCAAGCAATAGTGGCTCAGAAGCCTTCTTAAGGTCCTTGAAGGGTCTGGAGATGCCTTCATCTCCTAGAGTAATTCACAAATTGTACAAGCTATGTATGCTTTTTTAAGAATTCCTCCTTTCCATAGAGTTACAGTATAAGATTGTATTGCTTACTTGTTTAGCTAACAACCAAAGTTGCTGTTACCATGATATCCATGCTTTGTTGAAACTTATGTGATTCAAAGTTCCTTAAAGTATTATGTACTCATGTACGCGTTATTCATATATTGCTTTGTAATACTATGGATGGAAATAAAATCATTTGACTTGATTTGACTTGAATGTACAAGTACTTCGTACTACAAATATGACCTTCAAGATCTCTGTTCATTATCATCTTATGCATTTGTAGGGTTATATGTCAATGACATTACATGTTCTGCATAGACTTTGAAAAAAAAATGTCCTGTGCATGGGAAAATCACGAAAGTCCCATGTGGTATGAGCGTGCTAATTATGTCATTTTGTTAATAGATGACGGTACAGTTGTACCTTCACACACTCTTTGACATGTCAGTAATCAATCAATCTTCAGAGAAATGTATACTTCTGTTACATTCACGTCAAAAAGTACTTTGCGTCAAGTTACAAATTTAAATAAAAAGAGCTTTTATGTTAAAGTAATAAAAAGACGGAACGCAGCTGCTTATCATTGTTTATAGGTATGTAGTTTATCATTTACAACGATATTTTATTTTAAATGTAAATTGCTTTATAAAATGCTGATTACGATACGATTCTAAATTAGATTTGTCTAAGTTGTAACTATGAAAAGCATTCGGAGGAAGTGCTTATGACAACAAGGCGTAATTCTTTTAGAATTTATTTGTCAATTTTAATGCAGTCTATCTACAACATTGCAGGCTGCAAAGAAGACACTAGCAGCCGTAAGATTCGGAGAGGATATTTTCGCCTACACGGAAAATACATTGGGGAGTAGATTGTGATTAATAAAAATCTTTCATAAGAAAAAAATTGAATGGAATACACCTTTACTGTGTAACGTTGTACGGACAACTGCATGAAATATAAAACGCCGAAAAGTGTTATTGAAACATGTTCAATTTCTATTAGCAGAAGTTATGAAAAAGTAACTTTACTTTGCTTCAAATAATGAAATACTACTGGTATAATAATGTCTCTCAACTTCGTCGTCTGTTAATGTAATAACCCCGCAATATACAGATACACATTCATGTACATTGTAGAGAGGTAGATTGAGAAAGAGAGAGATGGGGGGGGGGGGCGGAGAGATGTTTACGCTGTATTAGTTGACTTTCTTCCTGGTTAAACCAAATCGAGCACTAGTCTAGTACTCCCAGCCACTTCCTTTTCGCTAGCTAATTGTGTAGTGGCGTTGTCTTTACACAAACTTGGAGCGACAGAGTTGGACCAACGAGAGTTCCGCCTTCTGACTCTGTACCAGACGAGGGGGTCAGAAACAAAACAAAGAAATATGGAACTCTTGTCGCAGGGAAGGCAAAACTTCAGTGGGAACAGAATTCACACTGTGGTTAACTATATCTTGGTAGATTGATACATAACACGCTAAGGTGCCTGCTAAGCAGATGCTAGGCAGATGCTACTCGCAATACTGGTGCTGTAGCATGATACACGTAATGATAATATTATACGACCCTAATCCCCTAACCGGTAGATAAACATCTGCTAATTCTTTCCGGGACTTCCGGCGACCGTGATGCGCACGCGTACACTCCATCATACCATTACAAATACCTTAAAGAAATACGAAGGCCTCAAAAAGGCAGCTAGTCAGACCGATTCTTTGAATAAAATTTGATATCGTACCATTATAAGATATGTGAATGGTTCGAAATTAGTATAAGTCGCGGGACAGCAAAAATTATCATGTACTTGTATAATTTCGTTGTTCACTTCTTCAAAATAGCACAGACAAAAACGCTGATCTTTAACTCAGATCGGCGGATAATCTACATCACCCTGAAGAATCACCATTATTGAGCAAACATAATCTAAATGCACCATGATTTTCTTTCTTAAGGGATTGTTACTTCAGACACAATGTGTGCACGAACAATTTACGACCGCATTACATATTTTACAGAGCAACCATTGAAATTTGCTCTGCACCACACTAATGTGAAGTTGAGAAACATGCTGTATTTGTTACTCGAGTTTTATGCATCAAGTAACATATTCAAGTTTGGGTCTGATTGCACTCGCATTTTATGTTTTAAGTATCGGATCATGAGAACCGGTCCGCGAACGACAAAGACACACCGATCCTAGCAAGGGGACAAACCATACCATGGGAACTTCACTTATCTATTAATACGTATATAAAGTCTCGTATTTATTGAAGGGGTGGACCATTGTAGTGCCTACTTTTAGTATTACTTTGAATGTCATTACAATTTCAACTTTCACATTCGCTCTACATGCATCTCTACGCTTCAGCAATCACACGCAGATCTTTGAATAAAAAACAGACAAACTAGATGATCAAAACACTTTCAAAAAAAAGTTGTTTGACGGAGCAGCAGAATATAAATGAGTTGATGGCTATGTGTTATTGGAGTAGCTCGCGGATTTTATCCTTATTAACTCGGACGAATGATTTGAAGTCTTTGGTCTTGGGATCCAGCTCTTTGGTTGCGCTTATGTGGAATTCCAGGAGGCCGGACGCGAAAAACTCGTACATCTTTCCCACAATGTCGGCTGCGGGAAAGTCAAGCTTCCCAAACTCCTGAGGCGTCATCTGCGTAAAAGCAAATATATTTTACGGAGAATATCATATCATAATGATTTTTTTTACTTATCGAAAAATAACATTAATGGTGATGATGATGATGACAATAGTACTAATAACGATAATAATAATAATATCAATAATAATAATAATAATAATAATCATAATGATAAACAACGTCTAAGGGAAATTGACCATAACTACAAAAGATGTGAAACAAGGAGCAATCTAGACACTAATAGGCACAGACCAATATTAACAATAAATGTTTTATTATCTCAAATGGGTTAGTCAAATACCGGTTAGTGATTGGCTAAACACTGTCACGTGATGGAGGCACATTGGTTATGTTCGCCCAAGGGCAGCAGAACATTTGTGTAATGTTCTCCCATGAGAAAACATTTTCACGTAACAAATGACAAACGATACCAAACGATTGAACGATCATATTTTTCACGTAATTGATAGGATAAATTTGCCTATTCCATACAATGTGAAAAAGCAGATTTGACTAACCCATATAATATAACAGATGATGACTTTTGTTGTCGGGAACATGTACCAGACGTTCCACCCTCGGGGTTTGAAATGCTATTTCGGGATCAATAAGTCCCTCGACTTCGTCTCGGGACTTATAACCTCCCTCAATAGCATTTCAAACACTTCGGGTGGAACATTCGGTATGTTCCCTCCCCCGCCATTCATCATCTATATAATGTTAGATATTGAATGAAATCGATATAAATAAGATGATAACAATATAAAATGTAATAAAAAAAAAACCCTAATGAAGAGTCTTAACCACGATGTCACAGTGTCCCCAATGTATGATATCACATTATTGACATCATGTCATATCATATCATATCGTATCATTATCATCATATCATGTCATATCATACAATTTATCACGTCCTATCATATCATATATCATATAGCACAACATGTATCATATCATAATGAGACTATGATACCATGATTTCTGACTGAACATTACGTTTATACCTTTGTGGGCTTCAGTACGTTTGGCGCAATAATTTCGTTGATGACGTTACAGTACTCCTGCATCGTCTTGCAGTCTCCAGCCAGTCCGATGACCTTACCGCCGTATCTCTCAGTGTCTTTGAATGCTGCCACCACGGCGTAGCCGCTGGCCGAGGTGTCGATCATGGCCAAAGGCACATCTCCCATCGGGACGTCTATATAAATGGAAGGCCAAGGTGCAAGGATGCTTAATTCATGAACAGGTTGGTGTATCAAAATGGATATTTCGTCGTCATATACACAGAACCATTAAAACTGAGTCTATGTTTGTTTGTTTTTTCATGTTATTTTCATGACTTGTATGACTGGCAAGGAAAATTCCTGTCGCATGTATTCCTACTGATTTGAAAAAGCATGTGACTAAAATTATGTATCTATTCGCTTTTATTGTAATCTTTCGTGGATAACAGTTTTGATAAAGTAGAGATAAAAGTAGACCTGTTGGTAGATAAGAACAGAAATGTAAGATCGATATAAGAGCAAAGAATACAGCGTGTAAAAACAATCGACTCTGTGAACAAATTGTGTCAAACCCGGGATCTTTTGGTTACAGTGTGTTCATAGTCGACTTTGTAAACACGCTATGTCGAACCCTGGATCTTTTCATTACACAGTGTGTTCATAGTCAACACTGTGAACACACTATGTCGAACCCTGCACCTTCTTGGTTACACAGTGTCTTCACAAAGTTGACTGTGTGAACAACTGTTAACTCACTGTAGGACACTGTACACACACTAATAACAAATTCTAATTGTTAATTTTTATAACACTGTGTTTCACACTGTGTTCTTTCCAGGAGGGTTAACTCACTCCATGTAAACTCTCGTTCTCCTGTCTTCACTGGCTTGCTGAAGGAAAAGATGTTCTCCATGTAGAAGGAGTAATGGAGAGAGGTTGCCGTGCCCGCCGGCAGGGTTTGAAACATGTAGTCTTCGATCGTCTTCTTGGCGTCCACGTTGACACACGGTTTGCCCGTCAGCTCCAGGGAGCTCTGCTGACCCGTGTAGATGAAATGTTTCACGCCAACTTTCTTGGCTGCATCCACCAGGTTTCGCCCCTGTTCGTTGTTGCCAAGGAAACGGGAGAAAGGGAAGATATTACCACAATGTTTCCTTGGATTGTGCTTCGTTTGAGATCGTCCCGGCCTTCCTTACAAGGAAGATGCGAGCTACAGTAAACTCGTCCGCCGATTCCTTCTGATATTACACAGACAAACACACAAACACACACACACACACACACACACACACACACACACACATAACACTTACAAAATCCAATTTAGCAATTGAATACTCAAAGATCAATGGCAGCTGTCGCGATCCTGCAAAGGATAAAATAAAAAATCATGCTCGTAATATAGCCTTTCCTCTTAGATCACATAGTTTGACATTGATGATAACATGTTAATGATGATAAAAGATCGGTGTTAGATTTAACACCACAGGTGTTAAATCTAACACCGATCAAACTTCAAAAGAAGACCACACCCACAGGTGTTAAAAATGCACTGTGATGGTGTTGAAAAGTGTTCACCTGACACTTCGTGGTGTTAATTTGACACTGTACCTGGTGTTATTTTGACACTGTACTGGTTTTAATTCAAAAATGACACCACATGGTGTTGATTTGATATTTGTTGGTGTTATGGTTTAACACCCGTCCAGCTTCAATAAGAGACCACACCAGCTGGTGTTACTTTGGTGTAAATTTATTTTCACATTTTTTTCAAAAATCTAGTATTTTAATGTAAAATTCTTGATCGTCTTGTTTAAATTAAAAATCAACAAGAAGTGCAGTTACTAAGAAACAGTTTAAAATTTGGAAGTGACACCCGGAGGTGTTAACTTAACACCATAAATGAGCACCGAAAATGTAACACCAGCTCGGTGTTCACTATTAACACCGGACTTTTTGCAGTGATGCTGCTGATAATAATGATGATGCTTTCCTTATCATTGTAGCCACAGTGACAACTATTAATTACTACTACTCTGTTTTGTCATAGTTATCATTATTTATATCTACTACTTTCTTTCGCCATAGTTATTGTTAGCCTTGTAAGTGCGGCTGCTATATACTACTGTTATACAATATGCAAGTTTACGAACATAATATTCAAAGGCATTATTCACCATTTGCAGATGAAACAAAAATCATCTTTAGAGCTCAAAATAGTTCTAAAAGGTGAGTTAGGGATAGAAACAACCAATGTAAAAATTTGAGTCTGTATAACCAATGTTAAGTATTGTTATATATACAAAATGTGAGCAATAGTTCAATAGAAATGTTTCAAGACTAAACCGTCAACAGTTATTGTTTGTGGAAAAATAGTGATATCTCCTTCATTATATGGTAGGATATTTTGAAATGCAACTGACCTACACATATGCATCAAATGTGATAACTCGGTTTTTTTTTTAATCACTGCTCCCAATAGTAAACAGTACCTTTAATGTGCATTCCAAAGTTTTAGACAAGCAATAATCCAGTGTTTTATCATGTACAACACAGGGCTCCCCTGGAGAGCAGTTGAGAAACTGAGGGGACTACCCTGTTTAAATAGGACGAAATAAATAAATAGATACATTGGGTGAATACAGGTGCTGAATAACTTGTTGATGTACTACAGCTTTTTAGAGGAAAATGATATCCATGAACTTGAATACAGTAGTAAACTAACCTTTTGCTATTACAATGAATTCTCAACTATTCATCACCAGTCACGATAAAGATCGCGAATCCACGAAAACAGTGTTTTTCCATTGCAATATGGAGTAGTTTAAAGCTTCACTTGAGACTCACTCTTTTTGCGCTTTCAATACTAACTTTCTTGGACTAGTCAGCGCCTTATTTCTTCCCCTTTTAGCAGATGTAATTATGGCACCACACAAATGGTGTGAATCATCACCATTATGATTAATATCCATTTTCGTGAAAATTTAGACAGTAACGTGAGTTTTCAGAAGGGGGCTACCCACCTGCTGTGCTTCAGTGGCCTGATCCATGACACTCCAGAAATCGGTCAAGGCGAAGACCCCGTAACTGCCTTCCATCGCCCGCTCAAGCGACGGGACATCGCTATAGTCGGCCTGAACAATCTCCACCCCTAACGGATCGACCAAGCACGAGAAAGAGATAATCAATGAAATACGATCAAGTGTAACTTATTTTCTATTACTAGCGATTGTTCCTGACGTCTATTACATTTTGAGAGACTAAGCGACAGAGAGGTGCATGATTCAAAGGAATTGCTGTCCTATATCTGGTACTGCGAAACGTCAATTTTTGACACGGATTTGTATACCAGTAACAATTGCTGTACTGACATTTTCAGCAGTGAAATCGGAATCACACGATATTTCATTTAATTATTGCAGATGAGGGCCTCTCGCTGAAATACGAATTTATAAACTTTTAGAGCTGTTTTGTTGTTACAAGAAGTAATAGTTTAAGAGCTGTCGTCATCGAAAATTCCAAGTCTTTAATCGTCATGATTTCGGCGGTATTTAAACTGCTGGCTTGCTAGACAGTGCTAGAACGTGTTTAATAGCTATCACTAATTTCCTCCCGAGGACCTAGTATCGAGCTATTGAATTCATCAATTATGCTGAATACACTTCAACGTATGCACAAAATATTGTTGTTGTTGTTGTTACTGACGGGCAAACTTCGGGCAATTTTCTGGTTGTCAGGGACACTTTTGTCTTGCAGCTCTGTATAACATTTGAACATGTTTATCTATTTACCATTATAGACACAACATGATGCTAAAAACTGGTTGAAAAAAAAGTATATGTATAAGTTACCACTGGTTGCTGCTTTTAATCATTGTTTGAACCATGGAGCTACATACTTCCAGGCATTAACTAATGCATAAATGACAATACAATGCAAAGTCATTCTATCAAATGAGATTGTACCAAACTATATGACACATAGAATATGAAAATGGACGACAAATACTAAGCTCTACATCACCCTGAACAAACTGTCTTCTTTGCCATAAGATATAGTTGTTAACCTTTGGTAGAAGACAATGAAACTGAGCAAATTTAAATTCCACTCCCGTACTTATCCTTGATATTTGCTTTGTGAAAGCTGGCAGGGAGAAGCAAATATGAATTGATTTGAATAAGTGGGAATACATGATCCCGGACTATACAACGACCCCCTACCCTCTCCTTACCCTGACACGAGAGCGAAAAACATAGTTCTCAAAAGGGCTCAAAGTTCATCTTCTACCATGCGAAATTTGCCTGTATGCAATTCGTCAAAAAGGGTTTATCAAGAAACTTGTGTGCTTGACGCGATTTGCCAAGACTGAAGACAAGACCTTATTTTTTTTTCTTTTCCTTTTTTGCCTGTCAGCTGAAGAAAGCCGGAAGTGGCACCAGAAGTTGCGCAGAAGTTTTTTTTTTTCTTGTTGTTGTTTTTTTTTGGGGGGGGTTTAGTTGTTGTTGTTGTTTGTTTTATTTTGTTTTATTTTTGATTTTTTTTTTTTTTTTTGCTTGAACGTGTTTCTTTTTTTTTGCGGAACGTTACCTATTTGAAATCATGATCTTCTGGCGTTATTTTATAGAGCAAAACTCGACAATTAATGCCCGCAGAACTGTCGAGTTTAAGCATCGGTAAAACTATCGGCAAATAGAAATTTCCAGTTAAGTTAAATCATTAGGTCTACACACCGCTTTCTGTGTATATCCGACTAAATGATACGCATATTGATATACACTTATAAAACATAATGGTTGTTATAATATAATAACAATGACAATGACGACGAAAAAAACAAAAGAAGATGATGATAACAGCAATGATCAGGATGATAAACATTTAAATGTAATCTTGCTTGGCGTTTATTATCAGCAAATCATGCATAACACGTGTAGTGGGTGGATGCTAATTCTGAGTTTATACTGTACAGACCCACGAGCCAAGAAGCTGACAGGCGATCAAGAAACACCGTCACTGACCGTGCAGCAAGATCGAACTTCCGTCGGGGCGGAAGGAAAGACCTTCACTCTCATTACATGTATCATATAAGGGCATTTTACTGCCCCTTTAACAGAGGCAATGGACTGGTGCGGAGCTTTACCTTTGGAAGCCAGCTCCTCGGCTTTCGCGGACTTTGGATTCCTGGTGACGCCCCTCACCCTGAACGACTTGTGCTCGGGAATCAGCGCCCGCACGAGGGCGCTTCCTTGTCCCCCCGTGGCTCCGAACACGGTGATGAGTCTCACGAGATCGGCCATGACTTCGAGCTCGGTGCCGAGAAACGATCAGCAGCAGACAATGGCAGCAGAAATAGACCACGAGACTGTAGCGGACTACACGTTATGTTTCTATATTTATACCGTCCGCGATCTATTAATTGCACCGTCATCTTTATTTACTTTCCGTCACACACGAGCAAACAGCAGCGTCAGTTTTATTTAATATTGAAATAGGCTATCGTCGTATTCTGTCCTTGAAGCGCGAGTGAAGACCAGTTATGGCCGACAAACTGAATGAGCCCGATCATTGTTCAGTGAACAAAGACTAAAAAAGGCAAAATTAAAACATAAACACACCACAAACGAAAAATATGCCTGTCGACAAAACTGCGTTTTCAAGTTCAAAGTTATTTTATCGTATTCCCCTTTCGTCCGTATCTTTGCCTGGCTTGAATTCACACCACTATTACGAAGAGTCAAATAGTCGTAACTACGATATGCAACGTACTACATGCATAGACCGTCCACTGATTTTGTGTGAGTGGTCACTTGAATATAATATTATCATACATTTATCACTCTCATGCTGTCTGTCCTTACATTCGTATTTTCTAAATGTAACCAACCGGACAATGAGTAATGTGGATGCCTAAGCATAACCATGGCCCTGTCTAAAGGTCCGGTCAATAGCTCACTAATACTCGAACAGGAATAGCGCCATCTCTTAGTGCGATCACAGGCTATAGCAATTACTGTCTCCAGCCCTTTACGTAAGGCATGTACAGAGTGTGTGCCTTTTCTCATTATTTGGGTACTTTTTTTAATACAACATACCGTAATGTGTTATTCATTTGCTTGAGAATTTGATGACTAGCCAAAGTAAACTTTTAAATCACAATGGCAGAAAAACAAACAAACATACAACAACACTCAACGCAATACATCGATTACAGTTCTGCAGTGTGTGCGAGGATCGCAATGTAAACAGAGCGATGACAATCATTTCAGTTTTTGGCGAAAGTATTAAGGTCAATATTATCTTTAAAGGGTAACTATTATAATAGCTGTGTAATATTATGTAACTGTATGAAGAAGGATAATCATTTATCAAAGCTTGAAATGTGAGCTCAGACCAGTCTAAACCACCATCATTTTCCACGCAAGTAGAGACTACTCCCCTCTCCACCTTTTCTTGTTGTGATGTATCAGTGTTTGAAAACACAAGTCTCTGATTCTTTCTACAATTAAGCATTCACTACACTAAAAAAAAAAAATATTACTAGAACGCAATCAGATTTACAAGCTGGCTTAATTCATAGCGATGATCCTATAGCAATGTTGTCGAGCCCCCCCCCCCCCCCCCCGAAGAATCCTAAATTAGAGGGAAGAGTCCTCATGTTAAAACGAATGCGATAGGAATGCTGAATCAATGTCAATTGAATTCAACGTTTCAGATTACCACCAGTGTATCACCACCAAGAAAAATATAAAGATTCAATGTAGAGGCTTAGCAATGACTGTAATAATAATATGAAAAATAATCTATCCCTGAGTTGTCCTCTGCTGAAAGCTGACACCGATATTACAGTATTTGACTGCAGACTCCATAGGCCTCATCACTTTGTCCCTATACCAGAGTCACTAGAACAGTTTATTCATGCAAAATTTGTCACCAGTTTAAGAGTCAAGGTTTACAACGAACTACATGAATGTTGCCTACTGATAAGAGTGAAAAGAACAAATTCATCTTCAAAATTCGTTCTACTTAGAGGCCGGAAAGCTAACCTTTTACAATTTTAAGAACGATAGTTGTTTGTTTTCGGAGTACTCTAATCCTTTAAGGACATTTGAATGGAGTTTGATAAAAATCACAACAACAACAACAACAACAGCAACAACAACAACAACAACAACAACAACAAGTGATTATGCCGTACTCTAATCCTTTAAGAATATTTGAATGGAGTTTGATAAAAATCACCACAACAACAACAACAACAATAACAACAAAGAACACATCTGACTTCTGACATGAAGCAAGTAGAGTTATATGGACGCCAACAACGATAACAACATCAACAAGAACAACGAAAAAAATACATGTTCTATAGGATTCAAGGGTTTTTGCTAACATTAGCGCCCCCTTTCGGTGGTCTACCATACATCATCCTTTCCCCCCTCGTCCATGTCCACAATAGGGATGCAATTTTCTACCTCGTCCCCTTCTCCACTCCCACTCGTACCTCTCTCCCTCCTTCCCCTCACCTTTCTCTGTCTTTTTGTCTGTCTATTCATCTATCTATCTATCTATCATATATTCTATCTATCTATCTATCTATCTATCTATCATATATTCTATCTATCTATCTATCTATATATCCATCTATCTGTTTATCTACGTATCTATCTGCATATTATATTATCTATCCCTTTCTGGATATATTTCTCTCTTGTTTGTTTTCAATCTTTCATCTCCTTTCTCCAACCTCTCTCCCTTCCTTTACCCTCTTCACCATCTCGTGCCAACTCTCTCGTCGCGAACGTGGCGATACTTCGCTGAGGGGAAGGCATATGCCAAATCGCTCATGCACGGAATGAGACCTAGCTGATTTTAACGACCCTGTCAAAATTGCGCCAAATGAAATGGATGAAAATGGGTAAAAACATTCCCCAGGGATCTTTTGCATAGAGCAAGAAAATGCGCGAGTGAGAGAAAGAGAAGGCGGAAAGAAAAAGAGAAGAGAGAAATAGAAAGAAATATTTGAGTGAGATTAATTTTTCACAGAGGAAGGAGCAAAATGTAGGGCTGAAAAGCG
The DNA here is from genome assembly GCF_040938485.1 of Diadema antillarum. Taxonomy (NCBI): domain Eukaryota; kingdom Metazoa; phylum Echinodermata; class Echinoidea; order Diadematoida; family Diadematidae; genus Diadema; species Diadema antillarum. Next base: position 879,618 of record NW_027271804.1, on the reverse strand, counting down.
AGTGTCTTAAGAATTAATGACTAGGTGATAGGCTCAGTGGGGATGCCTATGAAAGGCGTACGGTTCACGCTGATTGCCTCCAACGACACCTCACGACGTTCTAGTCATGTTTCTCCTTGTCTGTGGGCGTCATTAAAGATACCGTAATCACTACAATACGTCACACACAAGCACGCACTCACACGCATACCCACACATACACACATAATACACACTGGAAGAGGCTGGTTCCACTGATGTAACACACCCCCACCCTTTACTGCCCTCTTTACGCATAGGTGACTACATACACCACGGATAAAGTTTCGGATCAAAAAAAAAAAAAAATGGGTCCATGCTCATATCACTACCATGCACCACATTTTTTTTTGCCATAAACATAAGCACACACACACACACACACACACACACACACACACACACACACACACACACACACACACACACACAAAATGAATTCTTGATCTAAGCCTAATTGTGAAATAGAAAGAACGCAAATCACCCAATAATACACACCTAGCGATAAACAACAAAAGAACACGACTAATAGGTAACGCTCCTTTTTTGTCAACTTTTTTGTTTCTTTTTGCTGTCTTCTCTTGTCTTCTCTTGCCGGTGATGAACGGACAAAGCCACACCTTGATTTTTTTTTTTTTCAATATGTAAACAGTCTTTTAATTGTCATTTCATGAAGTATATTCTCATAATAACGGAATGATCTTGGAGACTGTTCGATATTGTCAGTCAAAACAGAAGGGCGTCATATTTTGACGCGTGCTGCCTCCAAAATAGACAAACAATCAAATGTAACAAACACAAACAGAAAAACTGACCAGAATGAATATTATTTATTAGTGGAAAATTGTGTCACACACAAACACACTGCAATACCTTCTTACCATTCGAGCATTTAGAATTCAGGGTTTCTTGGACGAACACTAAACCAGGGCTTTCCATAGCTCAGTCGGTTAAGCACCGGGCTAGCATCCGGAGGTCTCAGGTTCGAATCCCGATGGAATCCCATATTCTTTGCTCAATTTTCCACAAACAAACAAACAAATGAATACATAACTCCCTCTTTACCATGTACACTCTGCGATAATGTTGCACTTGACAGAGCGAGAAGACATTACGGAAGCTACCGCTCGTCTGTGTTTTTGGCAGAATAAGAAATAAAATCGTTAGTGAACAATGCATGATAAGACTCTTTCAACTTCAAAAAAAATAGAAACCAATTGCATAGGAGAAGAAAATGTTCATTGATACAATAAAAAAGTAAACAGTTACAGGCATTTTTTATCATGACGGTCATTTAAACTAATCCTTCCTCCTGATTTGAATATTATGTATATGTACATATATATATTTGATATATATCATTTATGCATAGAGCGGATAACCTTAACTCTGACAATATTTCTTAACTATAAATGAAATGGAGTTCGCGGATATAACCTGTCCTTAGTTATCGTCTTCTGTATGCAATATCAATTAATTCAATTCAATTCAGTTCAATTCAGTTCACTTCAATTCAACTCAATTCACTTTTTTAATTCTTTATTTCCAACAAAACATAACACAGAATAAGAATAATTATATATAAGCATACACATTCGACTGTACAAATGATAAATATAACAAATAAAGATATGGATGCATACCGCTGAAATACAAAGTATTGTAAAAGTATTCAACAAAGATGTAATCGCATCTACTTTTCATTTTCATAATTTTCTTATGTACCTTTTCAAATTTTGTTCTGTATCACAAATATCCCGTGTATATGCAATGTACATAATTTCTTTGTTCATTTTGATGGAGGTGAAAATAAAGTTGAAAAAAAAGTAACGTTCAGAGAAAAAAGAGGAATGAGAGGTCAACTAAAGAGCATGCTTGTATATTGTGAACCACTCAAAAGAGTCCTATGCAAATTAAGGGAATTCCAGAATGGTTCCGTGTATTATAATTCAACATTATACGTCATTATAATTTGTACGTTCAAACCATGACAACTAAAACCTTTCTTGAAGGATATATGGCACCCAAGAAGCAATTAGATTTCTTTCATAAAGACAAGCTGTACCTCAAAAAGGTTGAACCTCATGGAAGATCACTGACGTAACAACCACTGCCACTTCTGATGATAGGTTTTCCGCCGTATTTTTTCTTGGTTCTTGCTATGTTGAACATCTTATTTCACTTGTGTTCGAATCTGATGATTTTTTTTTTTGATATGGAAATAAACCACTAAACCAAGTAACCAGCTGAAATTTTGACATGAGACGAACGTCACACATCAACACTTCTTTCCGCGCAGTTGACTTTGAGGTCATTGTAAAAATAACTGTATGCAAACAGCATTGGGCTTTCTACGCGTTATCATACACTTCACATTCGTAGAAATCAACACGATATGATGATCAATGCGAGCCCAAGATTAGCTAAACGCATTTTCTTAGAATTTTCTCACAGCTCTCTACAAGATGAAGTGAAAAGAAACGCAACATGATTTTAGCCTTCAGCCACTTTTTTTTTTTTCATTTTCAAGAGAGTTATGCTTGTCAGGCAGATTCAATTCAAGCTAGGCTTCTGCTAAGTGACATGGAGAACAAGCTATTTCAATTTAGTTAATCTCTTTTTTTCGACATAAATTGATTCGATATGTTGCCAATGTGCTCAGTTACAGCACGAGTCAAAATATCTCGAGGTCGCTTTCTATTTTATGTACTCTGAGTGAATTATCACTAGAAAATGATCAAGAATGGACATGTCTAAATCGGATAGATCAAACTTAACTTGTATACAAATCAATTATTTCCGAAACGTTTATATCAGAGTTTCATTGAATGTCGCCCCCAGCAGAAATGTTTAGTACTCACCCGAAGGAAAATTAGAAACCTAGCATTACAGATGACCTTTGGCATTATAGTTTTTTTTTAATAAAAAAAGAGAGGGACCCTATTAAAAATGATTTGCCCCAGACAATACAGACATAAAATCAGACCATAAATCTTAAACAAATTATAGCTTCGATTTACTTTTGAACACCAGTATGTGAGTAGCACTCTGACAATGCGTTAGCACACAAGTGAATAGACAAATTGTCTGTTTACGTCATGTCCTTTTATCAACTTATTAAAGGGATAAATATCTAAGTTGTATGGTTGTGCATGCAGCCAGGAGTGTCTGTGATATTGGGCAGAAATTAAGCCAGTAGAAAAAATACATTGATGCAAATTTTTCAGCCCATTTTTGTCATCATTTCATTTAATTTTTTGAAGAAAAAAAATATTTTCCATGTTGTCCCGGACACTCGGGAATGAGCGAATGCTTGTTTGAACTTCGTCTTTTGTTTAACAATTGTTGCACATTGTTTCAATTCCGTGCTTATTTGGCATTCATTTTCGTCAAAATTTCACTCAAAATAGCTTCCCAGATAATCAATGTAGTGTAATCATTGCTTAAATCTTGTCGCTTTACTCCACACATTTACGTCACTTTTAATCATAAACAAAACACGTTTTCATTTCACAGTATATACTCACTTGCTCAAACCTTTCCATTCGATCGACACACTGAATCTGCTCTCACAAACATTAACCATTGCCTTAGTACATGTATATCAGGGTGACAATTGTTCTTTCAATACTAATTTGTGTACAATATTGTCTGTGACGACCCATTTTAATGTTCATGAAGATTTTTTGTTCGTTATTAAGTATGTGTCTATATGAGAATACAACGCTTCAACTGCATCGTTCTCCTTGTCACTTTGCTTTAATTACATTATTGTGTCACTGTTAATAAAAGTCACAATTATGATAACTTTGTCATCCAATGGTGACTACCATGGCAACAATATTCAACAGCCAATCAAAATCAAGAATTCCATGGAAGTTACCATTGGATGGCAAAGTTACAGACCATAATTGTAACTTTTATGCAACGGGCCCCTGATCTACTACGTAACGTCCATAGAATGTCCCATATTACACTTGATGAAATTGAATGATAAGATAATGAATTTGTTTGAAAAAAATACGAATTTAAACCTGTCCATTCCCAATTTGCTATTAAAAGCAGCAGAGACCAATTTCAGTGACGAATTATTGACGATGAATGTCTTATATGTTTTAATTTGATCAACCAAAAACAGAATATCAGTGACAATTTGACGAGATAAAAACCTAGAAATAATATTATTTGGGAACGAGAATTAAAAAAAGAATGAAGGAAGGAAGGAATTAAAACACTATAAGCTTCTCGAGACGTAACTGATTTGAAAATAATCATGATGAAATTGAATGAAAATGTGAAAGGAAAGGGTGGAGAAACCCATTGTTATTAGTAATCGTTGTATGCTGCAAATGTAATTATAGTGATAATTATTTTCTTTGCGATATCATTGTATGATGCCGCACATGCACTTGTACCTCTTTTATAAAGTTTATGAGAGAATACAGATTATAGATTGCTTTCAGGGTTGTCACGCTTTCAAGGTCTGCTTTTTGTGTCTATCCCTGCAACCCCATGAAACGTAGGAAAATATTGGAAAACACAATTTATATTGCTCATTGGTTTTGACAAGCTTGTTATATCACAATGTTAAAATGCATTCATACTTTCATATCTTCAATATGTGTTTCTTGGTAAAAATTTGTGCTCATAAAAAATTGCAAATACCAATAAATGAAATGAGATTCAATTATTTTCAAAGCGTTTGTCTGTTTGAGTGTTTTTATTATTTTCCACTTCATTGTGAAAGTTACTCAACCAAATTTACACAAAAGATTATTTCTTAAATCAATCTCCCAAAGGTTTAACAGTGTGTGTGTGTGTGTGTGTGTGTCTGTGTCTGTGTGTGTCTGTGTGTCTGTGTGTGTGCGTATCTAGTAATACCAAGGAGAAGATTACTAAGTCATAGTAAAGCCTATAAAGTTGTAGGGTATGTAAAGCTTGCTATTTTTTCACAACTGTCACAAACTTGTATACTGTGTGCCATTTGCGCCGCATGGAATCATGAAACGTTTGATTTAGTCAGTATCGAAACACTCTGTCAGAAATCCCGTCGAGATTGCACACCACTTTTTTCAGATTAGCTTCTTGAACAATGAAATATATGTGTGTCTACTGTCTTTGATAAAAATAGATTCCAGTATTTCCGGGGGAAAAACTTGCAATGCGTATTCAAAATACTTCACGCGTGACAGCGGATCCGAGATTCCTACGAGTTATCGTCGACTCCGGGGTAGGATTTCTGGACGTGAAAGTTGAGATTTAATTTCTCTCTTCAGATTTATTCAAAGTGTCTTTCGCGCTGATCTATCACAAGCCGAGCTCAGAGCACAGTTTTGATGAATCGCCATATTATTCAAAGTGATAACGAGCCACTAACATGTTAGATCTATCAACCCTTTTTTTCCTCTCTTTTTTTTCCCCCTTCTCCTCTCTCTTCCCGCGCTTTTTCTTCCTACTGCGACAAAGTTCTCGCATCATTAAGGGATGGAGCGCACAGAGCTGGCATCAGCGGTGATTCGAGGTCTTGTTAGGCCAGCTGACACGGGGAGAGGGTTAGGGTGTTAACCGCTCTGCGCGGACTTGTCGTCCTCAATAAGCCACGGTAATGATTCATCTATACGTGATGCGGGTCACACAGTTTATATTGGCGAGATGGAGGACTTTGGAAGAGGTGGTTTTGGGGGAGAGGAAAAGGAGAAGGAGAACATACATCACAGAGAAACGAGAAAGAGTGTGTGTGTGTGTGTGTGTTTGTGTGTGTGTGTGTTGGAGTAGTGGTCAGATGTTTTCTTATACTGGATACTGGAAAATGAGTACTATGCTTTTGGAGATGTGAAAAAAAAAGGACTTTGAAAGCTATTATCTGTTTTTACGAAGTCATTTTATCATAATAAAATCAGATTTCAGATTCAATTCAACTTTAGAAATCAATTGATATTATTGAGCAATTTGAAACCAAAAAAAAAAATACAAATCATGAAATATAATAATAGAAGTTATACACACGGATAACTATACATCGGGAAAATATTGCACATTTTGCAATAGAAACCAAGAATAAATAAAGCGACGGAAAAGAGTGATCTAGGCCTACTTAGAAGCAAAGCTTGTAAAACGTAGATCACACGAAAAAAAAACCCGAATATTATATAACTATATATCTAAAATTTATCTAAATATGTTCCATTAAAGCATTTGAAATTGATAATTCGTTATACAGTTATTATTCTAAGGATATCAAATGAGATTGAATGAAAGAGACAGACAAACATACAGACAGATGAATAAGACAAACCAATGATGAGAGAGGAAGAGAGAAAGAGATAGACATTACAAATAAAGGACAATACGTACGCACAATACACACACACACACACACACACACACACACACACACACACACATACACACATACACACAAGCATAATGTAAGAAAAATCGACCCAGGCTTTCCCAGGTATAAGTAACTGAATTAGACAAGAGGGAAACATAACATGGGTGGTGAATATGAAAGGTTAATCACTCAAAAAGTACTCGAAAAATATGGTTATTGTATATGAAGTGTGTAATAAAGTGCGATTTTTCACCTGTCAACAAATGTCACCATTTGATTTTCCACTCACAAAAGAAAGTTCAAAAAAAATTTTGCCTGAAGATAGAGTTGGATGTCAACTACAAGATTACACAGTCATACAATAGAAATATATTGGCTTTCTATTTTTAGTAAATCAATTATGCAAATTTACGCCGAAATCATATTTTCACCTATAACTCCATTAAAAAGGATTACTAAATTTTTGTGTCAGAGTTCCTCAAGACACATCCGGCAATTTTCTTGTAAAAAAATAGCTCAATCAGAATTAGTTTCTTTTGTCTTTTATTGTTTTGTTAATTTTTTATGTATTTTATTTTTTTCGACCTCTTGTTTTCTGTTGTTGTTTTTTTCGCCAAAATTTGTTGCAGGCACTTTTTCAAGCTTTTCTACATTAGAATTAATTTTAATGGTTAAAAGTTGAAATAATCTAATTTATGTCAATTTAACAAAAAACACAATTTGCATTGGATTTGAACACGATATCATGAATTTGATGTCTTCGGGTTGACATGCATATTATGCAAAACATAACGTAACTTCAGAACGGTCTCAAAATATGCGGGAGACTTCAATGAAAAAAGTCATGAAAAGACGCGGCAAAATCTTTGCGCGTTGCGGAATCGTAGCACGAAATGTCGGAGGGGGGTCAATTTGACTTGACCCCCCCCCCCCCCCCCCCCCAGTCAGAATAGGGTTAAATGATTGTAATTCATACCCGGCCATGAAAGAAAGAGAATGCTCATTATCGCTTTCTATCTTCAGACTATTCTGTGAAAATATTGCACGCGAACTGATTTCCGATGCCCTTGAAGAAAATCATAAAGTTTGATTACATAACGTTTCATGCGTCCGAATGACAAAGCGTATATAAACTTTCTTTTTTGATTGACGGTTCCCAACAAAAAACCCTCCATTGACGTCACCATGCATGCCCCGCCTACTTATGTGTACCGATGCGGATGTAGGGTTGGACACATTATCGCCTGCTTCTTGTTGCCTGCTCATGATTTTGACCTTGAACTTAAAGACAGTTCCCTTGGACAGATGGCTATTGTACATGAAATTGCACTTCTCCGTCGCTGGTCTATGTAATGCTTCTATCACATGTGGGCCAGGAACGCTTTGTTCCTCTCGCTTTCTTCTCAAATACTGGCCAAGAATGATCTTTGTGCAATATAAAGAAACAAAAGACATAAGTTATTTACAATTAAGTCAATCACAAATGATAAAAGCAAGGTATCACGACAGTATAAGACTAGGTTAGGTATTTCATTCATTCGATATAAAATTCACGAATTGCTTGAACACAACTGTCAGTTTTTTATTCATAAATCCCCAAGTAGGCCCTGCCTTTTAAGCTTTTATTTTGTGTCATTGTATGCATGCAGGGAATTTGCTTTAATGTTTAATCCCTGAAATATTCCTATGCCTCTATATACATATTGAATGAGGAATGTACAACGTACGGACATTCATGCTGTGTTCTATATAATCGTGTGTTGTTACATTTCTTCTTACTTTGTGAACTGTTATATCATCTGTGTCCAGACAAAAACAAGTGTGCATACATTAAGTAAATGACTACTATTATCCATTTCTTTATACATAGATATAACCATAAAAAGATATGTAAATCAATGTATGCCGTGTACCTATATATGTCACGGTTGGGTATATTTATGTCCTTGAATATTGGGTTTAATCGTTCCTAATTTGGAAACATCAAAACATTTTTGTTGTTCAGTAGTTGGTCTGTAGACACAATCAACATAATTGTATTAAAAGTGCATTTTTAACTCTTTGAATCTCAGCGAGAGGGTAGTATCTGTCGAGGGGTTTCTTCAGGAGCAAGATCACATGCAATGATCATTGGAGAGCAGATTCGTTGGTTGAAGCGAGCACAGAATTCGATTGACGAGCAGCAAAGTGGGAGGCGAGAGGGTTAGTTGTTTATGTAACCAAAGATGCATCAAATTAGGATAGCAGTGGACTTGACGCTGCGCCCGAAAATTGGCGGAGAAGTGGAGGACGAATTGCGGCGATAACGCCCTGTGACAGGGTGGGCAATAATCGCCCGGTACGAAGTCGATGAAGTATGGAAGTGTTAACGCACCGGGAGTCAAGGAGAAAGAAAAAGGTGATTGGGGGTTATGAAGATGTTCATTACACCCCCATCGCGACCAACGGGGAGGAACCGGGGGTAAGAAAGAGAGCATAAGGAAATTACTGGGATACAACGAGTTGTGCACGCCTCGATGATGAACTAATAAAAGAGGAAATCGAGTGATGGTGAAACATTTAAAAGATGAGTCCAAGGACCAAACATAATATGGGTCTTGTCTTAGTTGAGGACGCCGTCTCAGCGTAAAATCGGCTAGGACGTTTAAGCCGGGCTTTTGTGGTGAACACATCCCACAGAATTCACCGGTCGTTAATTATTATACCCCATCCTGTATTTAATGACATATTTATCTCGGTCGAGAGCCTTAAGACCTTTACCTAATCCGCCTATGATAGTCTCATAAACTCGTCATCAAACAAAGCCTGCCCTTTTCGCGATGATGTCGTGCAGTATTGTTGATATGAAATGGATAAACACCAGCATTAAGGTCTCTAGTGTAGAAAAGCTGCATGTATGGGTCGCAGTGCATAGATCACATCATATTAGACAGAGAAGGCGTGAAAAGTCCCAGATTTCGTTGAAGGCTGCAATATTTTACATGCATGTACACCACGGCAAATACACTTGCAAAATGATAAACAGACTAGAATAATCAGCCAACAGTTTTATGCCGACATTCGTGAAAAATGGTCTTCTGGGAATTGAAACTTGACGCTAACCAACTATGCCGACTTTTAGATATTCGTATTTTTAAATTTTTATTTCGTATAACTGTATAAGCACAAATAACGACATAACGATGTTCATAAGGAGTGTAAGATGGGTGATTCTGATACAAGATGTCATCTTCAGAAGCGATTAACGATTGCAAGAGAGGGCATATTTCTGCTATTTCACACCACACATTTCGCTAATCTGTGATGGGGATGGGCAATATTCCCGGAGGCAATATTACTGTATATCGCCATTCTAAACGTTTTGTCCACCTCACAAACACTATAGCTCATGAAAAATCAAGTCCGTTGTGTCGAGGACATTATTTAAAAAGAAAAAAGAAAATCTTGAGTGAAAAAAGGAAGTCTGAAAGAAGATTACTTGTAAAGGATTCTTTCATTATTGATGCTCAGTTCTTACCAACACACACAATACAATGTTCTGGTGGCATACGGACTGCATACGGAGCTAGTTCACCACCCCACCCCCACCTCCCCAATCTCATCAACCAATGCATCCGCCGATTCCTCCAATCAAGTTAGTAGGTCATGTAACACTTGCCATCATATGGAAGTGTAGACTTTGGCTTAAGGCAGGTGTTCTTGTTCTTGTTCATTTTCCATCTGTGAAGATGGCTGGATAGCCCATATTCAGCTACACTGTTTAGAGATTAGGATGGACTAGGACATGCATTGATACACTCGCCGGATTCTAGTTCAAGCTGGTATACACATGGAAATGAAGAAAATACCTCGGAGAGAACGGGAGAGGGAGGATGGGGGGGGGGGGGGGGGGGCTGTCGCTCAGGTAATCACAGACAAGAAGCCCGCCGAGACCCGAGCTGACATCTATTTGTTTTCTCTCTATTTAGACAAGATGTGATGGCGCGAGTGGAGAATCAGTGATTTCTCCAGACGAGGCAGAGAGGTGTCTCTTCGCTCCTTGCCGAGAGTCACAGCGCACCGCATCCCCCTCACCCTACCTCCCCTGTTGCCATGGTACCAAAAAGATACCCTCCCTGCCGCAAACTTATCTGAGAGGTGTCTCGTTGTTCCTCGGAGCAGATATTCAAAGGAGGCAAGAAATTGCCGGGCCGGTGAAGGGTCGTACTCCATTTTTCAGACGGGAGAAAGAGGGGAGGTCCGCCTTTTGCGGTTAATGTATAGCCCACATGAGCCCAGGCAAGCCACGCGGGGCATTAATAAATTAATATTGCATTAAGCGATGGCCGCCGTGCGGAACGGGCGAAAAGATCGCCTGACGTAGCCGTGGTGTCCCTTGGTGTGGAAGCGATGATCGCTGCCCTGCCGAAACGGCTGCCTTCTCCGCTATCAATCCGTCCGAACCTCTTACCCTCTCCCTCTCCCTCCCGCCAATTTCCTGTCTATTCTCCTTCGCGTGCAATTATTCATAGTTTGATCCATCAGTCACTCGTTCCGTGCGTATTGACTTACCTATTCTGACATTTCGGGTTTTTATGAATATCAACATGGAATGTAGCGCGAACTTGTGGGGACAATGGTATCCCTGTCAAAAGAAGAAAATTAAACCAAATCTGACATTCATAATAAATCTTACATCTCCGCATATTATTCCTGTCATCATCTGCCATGTATATAGAGTTATACATAAAATGCATATACAAACCAACAAGTATAATTATGCTATTAAAAGATGTATAGTGCTACAATGTTCCTTCATAAGTAAGTTGACGATAGCTTTAGATTTAGCACTGTGAACTTTTAGCAGATAGATTGACAACTTGCAAAAGTTTCGTAGCCTGTCCATATTACGAATAGCCTCGTTACAGAATGTTTTGGTGAGATACAAACTAGCTCGTGAATTATGAATAATGCGACGAGTTTTATTATTATTATTAATGGTATCTTTATTCAACAAATCATTGATCGCAGCCTGAGGCTGAATTACAAATGATTTTACAAAAGTGAGAATATACATACACAGTATTACATAAATATACAAATGTAAAATTACAAAATCAAAATGACACGCAGGCTCACACAAAACAAGAACAATTCGAACAAGAAAGAAACTCTCAGACACTGCGTACACAAGAAATAATGAAAATTTGAATTAACATGATTCATTGACCCTAAAGTTTCCAAGATAATCACTGCCAATCAGTACATGAATATTCATTAAATTCCATAAAATTACATTATACCTTAAACCATTTCCGGGTATGAGACAAAAAAGAAAAAAAAATATCACATTTTCACTTTATGTTTGACCTTTAACCGTAATATTTCCAAAACAATTTCTGCCCACCAATACATACATATTCATTTAATTCCATGAAAGTTCCTTGAACCATTTCCCAAATATATATAAACAAAATTATTTTCACTTGGCGTTTGACCTTTGACCTCAAGCCCCCCCCCCCCCCCCCGGAAAAAAACAAAACATTAAGTGATACGAATACACACTAAGTTTCAAAATATACCCTCCAGCATTGCACAGGCATGGGAAAAACAAAGAAGAAGAAATGTACATTTGGCCTTTCATCTTTAACCCTAAAATTTCAAATATATATAACATAACATAAACATAAATAATCATTTAGTTACATGAAAGTACATTGTACCTTAAACCATTTCCGGGTATAAGGGAAAAAAATTATTAAAAAACATTTTCACTTTATGTTTGACCTTTAACCCTGATATTTCCAAAACAGTTTTTGCCCATCAATACATACATATTCACTTAGTTCAATGAAAATTCCTTGCACCATTTCCCAGATGTATGGAAAAAAAATATATATATATATATTTTCACTTGACGTTTAACCTTTGACCTTTAACTTCACGGCCCGAAATATTCTCTCAAATAACATAATTACACCTCAGGTCATTGATATACGTAACAGGTTTGAACTCAGGTTTGAGTTAACAACACTCTTCCAAATTCATATTGGGTAAATGAGTATTCTTGATCACGTGATTTTGACGTTATTGGTGTAAGCCCAGTCTTCCTCTACTGATCTTTGCTTAACGGACTAACGGACTGCTCATCCTGTCATGATTATTATTCAATAGAAACAATGTCTTGTCCTGATTAAAATCGCGTGTGCTGTCATAGTCAAGTACTTCAGATCACAATATACCACGTGTGCCAATGACTTAACCCATGTGTGCACTGAATATCATTGCCAGGCACAGAAAACCTCTCAGACCTTTGTACACCCTGTCCAAAGTCCCTGGCACAGAAATGGTTAAAGGGCTAATTCCATCCTGACATTATGTTACTTTGTATGCAAAACAGAAAAAATCAAAGAATCAGATCAGCGAAAATTTTTGAAATTAATCCCATACACACAACCCCACCCCCCCCCCCCAAAAAAAAAAAAATACGAACTGTTAGATGTTTAGACGGTAATAATACAAATTGGCAACTCTGTGTGACGTTGGCGTTATTCCTGTTTTATTTTCATTTCAAAACAATATACATGGATAACACAAGCGTCAAAATAATTGTATATTTCTTGTAGCATATCATATAGTAACCATGGTAATACATGATCAGTAAGAATCCATTTTGTGTCATTAAGAACTTGATGGAAATGAGCAGTCTCCATTCGGTTTGAACAAAAAAAAAAGCCCAACGTCAATTTTCGTTCTTCTCCCAAGGAACATTTTCTTTAGATGTATTCATGGTTTATGGCAAGAGTAATTTCTTTTTGGATCATCTCCTCAGCATAAATAGAAAACTGGTAAAATTTCGCGCACAAACAGAATGGATATCTGCTCAACATCTAGATCACACGAAGTTGCTTATTTCTCTAACTTTCTTAACTTTTTGACTTCACTTCTTTTTCCTTGTGTCAGATATTTTCCCAAAGTTTTTGATTGTGTTACTTCGCTGATTTCTCTGTTTTCATACGACGCAACATAAGATCAGGGTGGAATTTTCCTTAACGCTGAGAGACGACCCCTATCGTGGAACTCCACAGACATCCCTTGCAACACACTAGCCAGCGGCAAGGGTTGAGTTAAGGTACACAGCTGATCATGTGATCGCTTCGTATCATGTTCAGCACGCGAAGCATTTTGCTTGAATGTGTGTTTCTGATATTTTTTGGTTCAAAAGTATTGAAATAAAAAGTACATCAGTCTTCCCCATCCCTTTTCTAAGCGTGATTAAATCAGCTGCTTTTTAAAATCACTTTAAGAAAAAAATAGGATTTTCTCCAAAATGAATGGGGAAAGGTCGGTATGATGATTGAATTAGAGATATCTCTACCATTTTCCAATGATATTTGTACCCCTGTTTTGTGTCACGCTGGCTACATCGAAGGGTCAACAGAAAAAAACACAAATAGAAGAGATAAACTTGGTAATTTATGTAAATTAGATGGATGGCTGTAAATTCTCACAAGCAAAATCTTCATCCTTTCTGCCATCCCCCACTGTGTACTGAGGAGACAAATAAATCATATTGTTCCCCAAAGAGCAGCTCATCTTAAAGTCGAAGTTTGGCTTGGGGAAACCACCGAAAATAAAAATTAAGATTCCAAGTCTCGCATTACTCTGCTGTGGTCATAAAAAAGAGACATCAGATACATCTTGTCCGAGTGAATAACACAAGAAAGAAAAATCACAGTGGAACAAAAAAATTTGACCTCACATTATTGATTTATTCTCATTCAAAGAATCAAAATCGCACCAGCCCCCTCATGCTTGTACATCTCTGTCGAAAATCTGCTCTTGGAAGATTAATTTTGTACTCTGTTTTATTTTGGCATGTTCAAAAATCACAAAATTGGTCGTAATTACTCTTACCAACCGTTTTTTTTTTTTAACAAGATCTTCTTCCCACTTTTTTGAAAAGTCTTCTGACTGGGAATTTTCATAGTTTTCATAATTCTTCGGCAGGTTTTTTATGAATATAAATATAAATCTGAATATAGATAAAAATACAAATACAAATACAAAAACAGTGTGTGTGTGTGTGTGTGTGTGTGTGTGTGTGTGTGTGTGTGTGTGTGAAACAGACGAACAGGATAATGAACATTTCGTAGATATCAGAAGTAGTTAATTATGGCATAAGAAACACAGTAATGGAGTTTTAAAGCTTCACACGTTTTCACCGAAAACATGCAAAATGGAAGAGACTATGACTTCATCAATTCACAACTCTCCCGTTGGTACACTGAACCTTTCTTAAAAATCATGATTTTGGGGGTAAACAATTTAGTAACAACAACCCTTTTCCAAATAAAAGCTAATGTTTCCGGGCAAACGCAGGACTGCAATTTTTTGAAGCGATGGAATATGGATAGAAGTTTTTGTTTTTGTTTTTTGTCTTTGTTTTTTATTTTGTGTCAAAAAAAGGGGAAAAAAACTTAGTGGAAATTTATGTGCAATGACAGATTTGTGAGGTGACGACATTACCTGCTCTTCCAATTTTAGTATAGTGAAATCGACTAATGTTAATGTTTCGTGAAAACATGGGAAAGATCGAAAGATAATAGCTCTATATATCGGGCCGATTTTATTATATATATATGTATATATATATATATATATATATATATATATATATACATATATATATATATATATATATACATTGTATTATATATATATATATATATATATATATATATATATATACATATATATAACCCCTGCCCTTCTTAACGTTCCAGCCATTTGAATTTGTTCTGTTCATTAAACAAACTTGAATATAGTGTAGAATTTCGCTGTAAATGCTCATGAAAATTGCTAATTACATTCAATGCAACATCTGCCAGTGTCTTCATATGATTTAAATTCCTTCTTCAGAGTTAACTTGAACATGGTGAGGGAATACCAATACCCTTTCAATTTAAAAGTTAATTCTAGGACAAGACAAGCGAGGAAAAAAAGAACTGTTTGATATCAGTACGATTATTGCTCTGAACGCAATGCGCGTTATTATAACAAAAGGAAATGGAAGCAACTCTTTTATTTTTCCCCTCTCTTCCTAGAACCAGCCCTCATCTTCTTTGATATTGACATACAATGTAGATGGTAGCTCCAAGTACTTAGAACCAAAGAACAGCAGGGCAATAGCCAATCAGTAAAGCAATAGCAGTTATCCTGTCAGGCGGAGTTAGAGATGGGCGTACAGTCGTTACTATGCAAAACAGAAATGCAAAACTCTTCATGAAAGGCGCGCGCTGGGCTCTGATGGGTACGGAGGGCACAAACTGCAAAGTAAAACACAAAAAAAAAACTTCTGAGAGAGAGGTGCTTCCCTTAAAGAAAAAAGAAAATAGCATAGTCACGAGTAAGGAGGATGATGAAATGTGTAATGATGCTCATCTCAGGTTTTTTTGTTTAATGGATCAGATTTGGCTTTAAATTGGTATTGTGCTGATACCAAATTTTGCGTTTATGTTTCATGTTCAGGTTAATGTTGTGGGCCCTGTCGTTAGTCACTTTCTTTTCTCTCCTTTATAGCATCTTTGTGAAGAAGTGAAGTGAAATTTGCAAGGAAAATACAGTCAAACAGCTTTAGCTGTCTGTTAGGCCTAGATTATCATTTTTCTTTGTAGATACTCACCAAATACTTCTAAGAATTATTTCACTGTCAAAATAACCTATACTCATATGTATTTAGGGCTGTCACTGTCTTGGGGACATAAGAACAAGGTAGAAACAGTTACACTGGTCTTTTAACTGTCTGTTAGGCCTGAAATTTTTTTTTGTAAATATTCATCAAATACCTCAAAGATTTATTTCACCGTCAAAATTACTTACTGATATGTAGTTAGGGCTGTCACTGTCTTTGGGGACATGAGAACCGATACATTTCGTTGTAGGGAGAAATTGAAAATCAGTGTACGATGACATCGTGAGGATATTGTGTGTGAAAAAAAAAAGAATTCGAGAAATGCTTGAGAATTGTCTACTGCATCTTTAAAGCAGCTTGAACTCAGGTGACCCACGGCCTCCTACGGCCTCGCCCAAACCCGGATTCGGGCCACTGATGGCGGACTGAACCCGCCAGCAAGAGCAAACCCCACGGAACCGCCTCACAAGATTTTTTCTTTCTTTCTTCCACATCTTTTTGCTGCACCAAAATGGTAGCGCCGCTTTTGATTCGCTTTGCATGCGATTCGACACGGCTTCGCAACTCCGCCGAAGCCCACTGCGACCAGGGTGTGAAAACGAAGGGCCGCTCGGGGTCCCACGTGGAGTTAACATGTCTCTAAAAAACTCCCCGGAGACGATGCCGTGATTCTGGATTATTCAGCTCAATTATTCTTCGTTTCATCGGGAGTCGTTATTTATGGATTACTCTTCGAATTCTCACACCTTTTGCTGCACTCCAACACAGGCACGTCTGTTCCTTTTCAATGCATGATATAAGCACGTTACTACACATCACACGCAGCGGGCCGCGATAATACGCGCTAAAACGCTGTCAGACGATGAGCAGATGTTGATAAAACACGAATATCCATCATTGTATTAGGCCGGTGATGCTTACCGTATTGCTGCGTCTTTCCTCAAGGCGGTATGATTAATGCTTTCTAAAAGTCGGTGGGAAATGGAAATATGACAGGCGATAGGAGGAATTAAAACAAAAGGTATAATTCTGTCTCAACGATGTGTATCAAAATAGATACACGCACAAATGCTCACGAATTTAAGTTAAACAAGACACACGCACACACACACACACACACACACACATCCACACACGCACGCGTAAGAAGGTAACTCTCATGAAACTGCATTAACCACTAAGGTGATATTCAGTTCAAACGGCACCTAATAGATTACGCCACTAAATAAGGAATTAGGATTAAAATCATTTTTTACGTTTAAACATTGCTAAAGATGGTACACACTCTGTATCACACTTTGCTTGGTTCTTTCTCTTGACAAAAATGCCGTGAAGTATATTCTTTAACTTCTTGAGATGCTGCAGGCGTGAGTAGATCACATGCAGGTAGTATTCAATTTAAAGTCATCTTACACTGCCAAAAATTCCAATTACATCAATACAAACATCAATCATCAATGGTTTGATTTCATAATACTAAAAAGTCATACAAATATTTATTAAAATTTTGCTGTGACCGTACATCTTCAACGAATATCAACGATACCCCCCGCTGAATCTTTGATCTGTGCATTTCAGCTAGGCCCAGATAGAAGGATGAAACTCAGGAGAAGATTCAAATGTGTTTTTTGCTTCTTCTTTTTGGGGCTCAACATAGCAAAACAAAATCTAACAAATGATAACTCCACCCCAAAATTTGACTGCAATTTTTTCTTGTGTAGGTCTGCTCACTTAAACAAAACTTAGCGGCATCGACGTATACTGAAGTACTCTGAGTATTAATGCCCAAAGTATGATAAAAGAACAATGAGTGTGCAATGTTTCGCACGTTTTCTGCGAAGTGACGTCATGCTCACGTGACTAAAAGAGTTCATAAGTATTTCGATGCCTCCACTCCACACAATGAAAGCTATAACGTCAGCTTCCAATCTATTAAGTGGTCATTGTTGTCCTTACGATATATGGGTCTCGATTTGCGAAACTATTCGTTGGTCTTTAAATTTGATTCTAAGATTGTATTCTTCAACCACACAAATTCTTCTGTAAGACGAATTCTCCTTTAAATGCGGGGATTTAGACTGACAGACTCAATTAATGATTTTTCTTAATGATGTCATTGGATGAATGATAAGAGGGTCCATTTCCTTGGTAGAAAGATACACATCATAAACAGAAAAAGAAACAACAACAACAGCAGCAGCAACAACAACAACAACCCATTCCTGGAAAGACTGCGTTTCTAGGGTCAGGAATCCTTACAGATGAGATAGGAATCATTAGTAAGAACCACTGTCTATATTTGTCCGTCAGAATAGCTTCATTGGGACGATTTGCGGGACCAATTACATGGCGGTGATCTTAAAAGGGGTAATTTCATCTTAAACTGCTTGAGTTTGTAGAGTGTTCTGACCACTTTCTCGCCACGAGTTTTGTGAAAAGCTACAGAAAAGAGAGACATCAATGGGCACCTAACTTCTCCCAGTTTGATGGGTGTAAACGCTATCATCAAATGAAGAAGTATAATTCAAAAGATTCCATCAATTTTCTACTTTGTGTCGAGGTAAGTCCGATTTGTGTGTGTGTGTGTGTGTGTGCGCGCGCGCACTTTATTCTAATACAACAAGCACAGTCATCTCTCTGAAAACATGTTGCGCTCTAAACCAAGTGTTGCGACTGTATAAGCTTTTGCCATGTTTGTCCGTAATGACCGAGACTCGCTGGCGTAGATGGCGGTATTAATTTGAATACTGAGACGTTTAAAAAAAAAATATGAGACTGTCGAACGGTATATGTTCTTCCCTGACACCACACGCTTCTATAGTTCGTTCATGTCTACCTGACTGTGTCATTCAATGAAATAAAAAACAAACAAACAACGGGAAATGTTATCTTAATTGCTACATGACAAAGAGCGTCAGTGAAAGCAGACAGACCTCCCCCTTAATTTTTCCTTTCTTCTATCCTATCTCTACGCAAGTGGTATCCCTCCCTCCTATTTTTCCAATATATTACATGTTTGTACGAGGGCTGCATGAAAAGTAAGCTATGCTTAATTAGGCTGTAGCCTTTCTGTATTTTTCATTGTATTGCTGATACGGTTTGCTGTACATTATAAAGGCAGTGAAGTTTTTTTTATTTTATTTTATTTTTTGCTAACGACATTATGTTTATGTATATGTATGGCACCAACAATGTATGTATGTGTGTATATGTATGTGCATATACAATGATAATACAGGAACCAAAAATCAAATCAAATCAATCAAAGCAGTAAATATGAAAATAAAAATCCGCATCACATGAAAGTAATAAGATGATACACAAGTGATAAAGAAGTATCTCTTTTTCTATTTCTTCTTCCCCCTTCCTCCTCTCCACCCCCCCCCCTCTCTCTCTCTCTCTCTCTTTCCCTCGTTCTCTTTGTCATCTTACACATTGACATTGACAACTTATAACATGGAAAACGGCCGTACTTTTAGTCACTGTTAGTTAAGTAATGACATTCAATGTATTAGAGACCTAGGCCTACTTGGCCTGATGTAAAATGATGGAATTAAACAAAAAGAAAAAAACCAACAACAGCATGAATTTGGCAGAATCTGTAAAATAAAGTGTAGCCCCATTTCAATGAAACCGTAGATACACGTACAAATACAAGTACAAATCACATTATGATTTATCAATGCCTTGGGTTATCTAACCCTTTGTGGGCATTGAACGCTGATGGGCACAGGAAATCCACTAGCGATGTACACACTCTCCAAAGTTCCTGTCACAGAAATTAAAGGTTAAGAAGACGTACCATAACTACGGTACGCGATGAATCCGATCAAAAATACTTTTCAACACAGTGACTGCCGCGTGCCATGACAAATCGTCTGTTTCTTCAATGGTGGTCATATCGCCCTAATTCCCCTGTCCATGATTATTGCTCCTTTTCTCTTGCCACAGGTATTTGTATCGCGGAGTTGTAATTGGCGGAATCGAAATCCACTACGCGCAGACAATTATCGAGTGTGAAAGCGCGCGAGGCCAAGCTGTTCAAAACGGCAACAATGACACTACTTGTGAAATCGTCTACTACACAATCGACTGAATTACCCTCTACATTACACGCAAACAATGCTGAGTACACTGAAACGGTTTAACCTGTAATTATACCCTCCACTTTTTTCTTTCTTTAAAGCAACGTGGGTGTTTCATTTCAGAAAAAAAAAACCATTTAAAATGGCAATTTTCTTCCTCTTAAATTTGGATATAATCATCAAGGCTGATGAATATTATGATGAAACGCCAACCGGAGCGGGTTGGAGTAACGACGTAATTGCAGCATAAATAAAATTTGTCGAAATTGACTATTTTGCTGGCCACATTGGATTGGCGGTAGCCCTGTATCAGAAACTGTGATTTAACCTTTCAACACTGATATCAAGATAAGGTGTGCTCCTTTTCACAGAAAGTTCCCTTCCAACACGTCCAATGTTGAAACGGTAATTAATATGGAGAAAGTGCATTACATAATGTATGTAAATACAATTGTAACGGTTTCTTTGATATTCAACAATGTATAGGAAAGTCATGGATTTAAACTGAACGTGCTTTTTATAATCTTATCATTTGCAACAGTAGAAATATATGCAAAATGATGACGTTATAAACGGTCAAATCTCATGTTGGTTTGTACATCCATGAAAATAGACTACAGTCTCTTTGGTGACAGTAGAAAATGGTACTTGCTGAGTAATTCAATTCAATTCAATTCACCTTGAAGTTGTTGAAGCTCAGGAACGATGTTTGTTTGTTTGTTTGTTTGATTTATTTTTCTTCCAACACAATTTCATACATAAATCAAAATTATATTCAGTAATATCACATGGAATATCAGTAAGCAGATTACAAGTACATGATTGAAAGAAGGAAAATCGATGTGTAAATTAATTTCATTAACAAATTATAAATCGTATTACCAATTTTCCAAATAATTATCTGAGAAATTATGCGGAAGAAGGACTGCCACTATAAGCAAAAGCTTGAGCACGTGGCAGCCCAGGGACCTATCTACATAATACACAAAAAATTATATTGTTTGCGGAATGGAGAAATACTACAAAATATAAAACACAGTAAATACATTATTCTTTATATATGTATAGTGCATAGATGTGATGCAAAGGATAAAGTTCTTCTTTCAGATTTCATATGAAAAAAAAAAATAAGAATTTAATGAGTGTTATTAACTTGGCGTGAACAACACTAGGAGTCTTACTGTGAAAGGATTCGATGATGCCATGGAATCGTTATCTCATCTATAAATTGGGATATGAAGAGATTTATCACAAGACAAACTAACTCCATTCTTGTTAAGTTGAGATATTTGACATTAAAGCTGCAAAAAAAACAGATAAAGTAATGAGAAAATACTGAGTATCTTCAATCATAACTTTAAAAAAATATCGTTTTTATGAATAACAAGTGAGGCATCACTGAAAAAAAGTTGTAGTTGTATTTCCTTCGATCTGATGATAGATATACTTTAAAATGCTTACAAATGGCGCTTAGCCCATTTTGCAATGGAATTCTTCATACTATCTTCCTTTATTCTTGATTATCTTTCTCTTCTCTGTCGTCAAAATTGTCGCAGCCTCCTTCGTGCTTTTTTGTTTTATTTTTCTTCCTTTTCATCTCCAGTGTTTGTTTTCTCATTTAGGTAATCATTATCATTCCATTCTTCTTTTTTCGTCTGTTATTTTATTCGTTCTACACAATCCTTTTCATTTTAAATCTAATTGTTTCATACTTCCTATTTCTTGCTGATGTTTCGTCTGTTGCCTGATCACTGCTTTAGGTGTTTCCTTCTTCTCTAACGCCACCATCACCTTCCCTTGATTCACTTCCCCCTCGCCGCCCTCCTTCTTTTTCTTCTTCTCCTGTAAATCAGAGCGGTTCATTTCTTCTCGTTCTCTTGTAGGTATACCCCCCGTAAAAGATGCATTTTATTCTCGATGATGAAGGAGTATTAAGGTTCTTTCTGACAAGCAGTTAGCTACACGCTGACCCTCGAAAAAATCAGGGACAATTGCTCAGGCCGACAGGCCGTTATTTCATATAATTTCATATACGGACCACTCAGACGGTGCATAGAATTCTGGATCACAATAGCCAGCCCATAGGCATGTTAAATAGCGCCCCGACAGGGACGACTAACCGGCCATTGATGCGAGCTTGAATAAAAAGTTGAGAAAACTTACGCCTATAGGAGGGACCTCACGACAATGCACATTTCCTGGGTCACTGCAAGAGAAAATAAACAAATAAAAAAGTACATTTCTTAATGTCAGGTTGAGGGGGACAACCTCATTTTCTTATTACGTTGCAAAGTTCTTTGACCACTTTCGACTAACTTTCAACGGCTGAATTTGAATTTCTTGAGAGGGTTGAGATATATACTTCTGTTGTTATGAATATTTCATGTTTTTGCTTTCATTGCCTTTCAACTCATTCTTATCAATTGAACTAACAGTTTGGTGTATATTTAGGAGATGGTGGATGCATTTTGACAGAGACATCTTGGATGCAGAAACAAAGTGAACTTCTTCACAATTTTTTTTTTGAAAGCATACCTTAATGAACTCCTGTTGTGGTAAGATGAAAGCAAGATGCGTGTATCCTGGTGAGAAGCGCAACAAATACACGTGGATGTAGTAACGATACTTTAAACGTCTTGGTGTTTAGAGAAATTCGATGATTTCATCTCCATAAAATCTTCTGTGCAGAGGAACGATACAAGTTCAAGTTCAAATTAAAGTTTATTTTACAGGTAAGTAGGATACAATCGATGTCCTTTACGGGGATGTTTCCCCAAAGTATATTGTGCGGATTCATGTGGATGCAGACAGATTAATGACACACTCAGTAAATGTTTGAGGAATATATTATTGTACAAGTTCAAGGCTACCAAAGTGGTTTGATAATTGCATTCCTCTAAATGGAAATTCACAACAACTTGTGACGTCAGAATAGTCCAGCGATATTCACAATAAGAGAGATAAAAGGGATTTCATAGATGGTTTTTTTTTCTCAATGAAAGGTACACAGTCCCTTAACATCTTACCAAGATAATTTTACTGAAAATTCTATTCTCCAAATCTTTTGGAGAGAGAGCTAGCTATAGGTCACGTGTTCTAGTGATGTGCATCGCACAGAGTGAAATGTGCGCGCACAGACCTCCCTGTATAGCAAGGGTTCTATTCAAATCGAATTCCATCGATGTCTATAGTCTCAAACGCATATTTTCCCTGTCTGTAAGATATAACCAGAGTAGTAGTGATTAGGTAATTAGCAACGACAGTGAGCCCAAACGACAACGTGACCAGACTTTTACCGTGAAAAGAACGCCAGTCTTAGGGTGTAAAAAAAAAATCATAAAATTGATAACTGAAAAGACAAAGCGACAAAGACATATGTATATATATATATATATATATATATATATATATATATATATATATATGTATATACACATATGGTAGTCTGGTATAGTTGCTGCAATGTGGTAGCAACTACCAGACTAGACGCATTCCATCACAAGCAGGTTAGTTTTGAAATCCGTCCGACCAGGAGCAGACGTATACCCTTGTGTGTATGTTCTGCTTCAGAAACGGATTTTTAATCTAACATCACATCTCATCCTGGTCGCTGATGAAGAATGCGATGACTAACCTGTTTGGTGTCTTGTTTCTAAAACATGCGCTTTCCTCGCCAGGATAAAGCGTTTTAATGCCATTTTAGGTTTTTATCACATATCTATCTATCTATATATGTATATATATATATATATATATATATATATATATATATATATATATATAAGATGACGAAGTAGGGTGGTAATGCATTTCAGTCCAACAGTGCTATTGTTCATGTTGACCCTGAAGAAGACGTGCATGTGTATATGTCGAAAATTTGGTTTGAATAAATAGCACTGTTGGACTGAAACGCATTGCCAACCTACTTCGTCATCTTTTCAGAACTGGTACCAACACGCGGACTACATCATTATATATATATATATATATATATATATATATATATATATATATATATATTACATATTTCATACAGTCATTTTCATTTTAACAAAATAACTGTACAAAACATATTGTGCTACAAGAAAAACAATAAGCAAATTCATGATATATGAAATAATATGATAATATAGTATAATCACACAATATCATAATAGATTGTAACGTGACCTTCAATTTTTCGTGTGATTGCCCAATCGTGCGCAGCAGATATGATTTCCTGGACAACAAAGTGAATGCTAAAACACACTAACAAATGATACATTATAAGCTTGCATGCACTATATTATGTAATTGCGTGTGTGCGGTTTACCTAAAAAAAATGTATTCGGGTGTCAGATGATGAAACATAATTTGATATTTTATCTCTTACCGAAAGAGCAGAAGAGTTAGAAATGATGGCTGATCCATTTTGGAAACATGGATAATATTACTGTTATTGAGTATCGCATTTGAAAATGGACAAAATTTCTTTTGTGATTTCCACAGGGAGTTGAAGATAAGAGTGATTCGAAGCTTTTGCTACCCCCCCCCCCCCCGCCGATCAGCACGAACCTTTGCGTTGTTGGAGGATCACGCCACCTGTAGAAGGTGTTAGTTTACACTTTGTGTAATATTCAACCACAGAAGGCACATCTGTTTGTTATCAGCGATACATCTGTAGTGTACCTGCATGGGGTCTGTAATCTGAAGTTTATGACTATATTACAAGCAAATCTGGCGATCAGATAGCAGCATTTCTCGCGAAAAATAGAAAGAAATGTTTGCTGCTTCTCTGGAAAACACCATTCATCATCTTTTGTGCTTCCAGTCTAGTTCGTGATTCTTTGTGCTTTGGTAAATTCGGGTACAATGTCACGTGATCGCCGGTGCATTAACCGCGCGGCCAACGGCACGCTCTTCAAGTTCGACCCGCACGACAAAGTTTACTACTGGGATGACGCATGCGCGGTAGTCAGGGATAGCACGTCACTAACGACTATTCATTCGTTATGAAGTCATATCTTTGCTGAATATATTCTGATCATCCTGGTATGTCTGGGAGGGTTTTTTTTTCTTCTTCACGTCGATAATCCAAATGAAGATATAATAATCTCAAACGTGTGATCCGTCTTTTTTGAATTAACATACTAGTAATCAGAGACTGATAAACGATGCATCATTAGCTCATATTCAGTTACACTTCACTAGATTCCATAAGCTCACTTTCAGTCACTGCTTTGCTACAGTGATATCTCTAATCAGCATTCTGAACATTACGCATTATCGATGTAAGTAGCTCAGGATTATACATGACGCTGCTATCCGACCCAGTCTCTGCGGTCTTCTGCATTTTTTTTTCATACACACACATATACACACATACAAACAGCATACTATTTATGTACATATGCATTCAGCCATTCGTGTATACATACATGTATACACACATACATATATACACACTACATACACACATACACACATAAATACATACAACATGTACAATATATGAATGAATTATATAATTTCGGAATTGTCTCCGTACTACATGTTTATGGCTATTCTTCTTTTTCTACTTTGTGACTTTATGTAAATCAAAACAACATTGACTAATCTCCAGCTATTTGTGTCAAACTTTGCTGTATTTTGTTACTTCTAGAAATAAAAAATATAAATCTACGACTAATTCCTCATGATTAGTCAAATTCGCTTTATCTCTGTTGCTTTTTCCTTTTAAGATGTTACCAATATAATACATGAGACAAATTTCATTAGAATGTATGCGAGGAACTACTTTTGCTTACTGGTATACATAACTTGGGTTAGTGAGTCAGTGATAACATTCTCTCAAGCAGTTTCTGACAAACTGAAGAAAGGTACATGAAGAAGAAAGAGAAGTACGAAAGAAGAGTAAGTAGACGTAGATGACAGAAAAGACGAAGAAGGAGTAGAAAAAGAAAAAGATGAAATGGACGAAGAAGACAAAAGGTGCGAAAAAGGAAAAGGAAAAGATGCGGATGAAGAAGAAGAAGAAGAAGAAGAAGAAGAAGAAGAAGAAGAAGAAGAAGAAGAAGATGACATCATAATCGCCCCGGGGTATAATGTAGACGACTATGTTATGAGGAGTATCATCCGTTGCCATTAAGAGATCTTCGGTTGTCTGCGAAGATAACGGCTTCTCCCCGGCGATGTAGAGCAGGTTGAAACGAGCAAAATTGTTTGGGAGAAATTCACACCGTAGTTGGTCCTTGTGGTGGGTGAGTGATTGGGGCCACAGTTACCCAACAACGTCCCCCCTTTTTATGACTTGGTGAGATGGGTCATAAAATATCCCAACCCATTCAAGTAACCCAACAACTAGAAAACAAGGCGGTAAATTGACGGGGAAAAAAGAAATGAAACTCGAAGCGAGAGAGGGACTTTTTTCACCTCCCCCTTCACTCCCTTGGGCTAGAGTTTTAGCTTTTCACCCCTCATAAGAGCCCTCCCATTCTTTTGATCGCTCTTCTGACTTCGCCCAGAAAAATGCGTTCTGAAGAAGAAAAAAAAAAGTAATAAAAACACGACTGGTTCTGGGTTTCCAACTTTTTGTGTTTCGTCTTTTTCGTGGGAGTGGACGGACAAAACGCACCGTAGTCTTTTGTAAGAATTTCGCATGGAGGTCATCCAGGGTCACGCCTGTCCCAGACGGATGAAACCTTAAAAGGAAAAAAAAAAGAAGAAACGACAAAAAGAGAGAGAGAGACGAGTCAATGACCGAGCGTACACCACACTTTCGAGCACTCGGCTCGCTATCGACGCCTCCCCTCCCCACCCCCTTCCCCCTCAAGATTTCCACCTGAAAACCTTTTCGAGGGTTTTCACACATGAATCCTGTTGCGTGCAAGTATTAAAGACGTCATTGACCAGTACAGCCCCTCCCTGATACACTTCTTAAGAGGGCGGTGCAACGACCGGAAGTATTTGACCAACATAAACACACCAAATCGAGAGCGGGTTGGAGTTCGAAACCTTCAGAACGCTGGAAAAAGGCGATCGATTGTCTTCAGAAGATAGCAATTTGGCGCCATTTTGACCCACGTGCTTCTAGCACCATCCGCCGGTTCAGTTGTCTGTTTTTAATCATCTGAATGTATCATGTATCATGTCTCATGTAAATTCATTGCTTCCAATGTCCTTTATTACAGTAGTTTATTACAGTCGTCTGTATGTAACCACGTACACTAACCTTGATCTCATTCTATTTCAAATTGACGTCATTTTGACGGACGCGTTTGATGCTATGAAATGATAAACAGATAGATAATCTTATGGTCCATTTAGGAAGAGTACTAGTGACCTCTCCACAATGTTTCCCTTGCTCTAGCGAAGATTCTTGCCATAAGCACTGCACCAGCGTTGTCAATTATCCATTCATACACCTGGGTGAAGATGGGCACTTTGGGGAATACATCTTACATGCACCGAGCTGGATTCGAACCCGGGTCCTTCTGTTCTAAAACCCAGAGTCTTACCCACTACACCACAGTAATGTCATATACTTTCCATTGGGATGAGACTAGTATGATTAATGATCCATTTCGTGAAGATAGTCTAGAATATCTTCACAAAGACCAAAAAGACATAACTATGCACATTGGCTTCAGTCAGATGTAGGAGCTCTTATAAGCACATCAATCCGATTTCACTGGAAAGGAAATAACTTTGTTATTTAAATTAATTAAATATATTAAATTTATTAAATACGATTGTTTCTGATTTACGGACTCGCTGAGGCTGAAAGTGGGTTTTCTTTTTAAATCGGAAACCATCAAACAACCAAACAAAATACGGATTACAATATCTTTCCAACTGAAAGAAAAAAAAAACACGTTGACAGCCTCCCTAATCGTCCCAGTTTTAAACTGTACTCTGTGAGATATCGAGATGTTCACGTAAATATAACAATGATAAATACTTATGTGTAAATATATATATAGTGATATATATATATACGTATGTATATATATATATATATATATATATATATATATATATATATATATATATATATATATATATATATATATATATATATATAGTGACAGCAAAGGACTTAACCAGAACATGGCGGGGCGGTGCAAGGACAGTTAATATATTGGCAGCAAAACTTGCACATAGACGTGGCTGATGTTGGGTTGCACCCCTTTAATCAAGCTTTCGGGCGAAATGCTCTTCGTCAGAATCTACACAATCAATGACAACAACGTATAAACAAAATCAACCTAGATGTAAAAATGTGTTGTAATTTTGTATGTTTTGTATTTATTGTTATGTTGAGTATATTTATGAATGTATAATACTGAAGGTTAGTTAAAGTTTAGTATGATTTTACATCTAGGTTGATTTTGTTTATACGTTGTTGTCATTGACTGTGTAGATTCTGAAGAAGAGCATTTCGCCCGAAAGCTTGATTAAAGGGGTGCATGCAACACAACATCAGCCACGTCTATGTGCAAGTTTTGCTGCCAATATATATATATATATATATATAACAAAGCTGCAACAAAGTTCATGCTGTATTCACCAACGGTTTATTTCTTCACACAAATTTTCGAGCGTCTCGCCGCCCTTTCTCAAGTGTTGATACTGTTTACACGTTGTTGTTGTTGCAGCTTTGTTACTTATCTTTTTATCTTGCCAACACGTGGACTACCTTATCAACATATATATATATATATATATATATATATATATATATATATATATATATATATATATATATATATATATATATATATATTATATATATATATTTTATATATATATATATATATATATACATATTATATATATATTAAGATAACTTGCTATTTTAATGATATTCATAAGATATGTTTAAATAAAAAAAGATAATGTTTTCATTCATTCCCTTTCACACACAATGTCAATCCCTTTGTTCAGGTTACAATATTGGTATTGCATTGAATGTGTATTTTACTGGTTCTCTCATTTTTGGTCCCACTATATCTCTCGGTCAGACTGTGGCAGCGGCAGGAAGTGACCCTTTCGATCGGCGACCACTGGCGTGACCCCGCCCCAGTGACCTCGCGAGCAGTAACCCTTTGGGAAAGTCCCAGCTGTGGATGGCGTTGGTGGCGGCGGCAGGAGAAAAGTTGGCGTGCGTCCGCGGTTTTTCTACTCCCCTCCGCCATCGAAAACGTCCCTCCAAGAACCAACCACCACCGCTAACGCCTAGCTTGGCCGGCCGGGGTAAAAGATCTGATTCGTATAAAAAAAATATATAAAAAAATCGGCAGCAGCCGACTGATGTGGCTCGCGTGTTGAGTTACCGCCTTCCAGTATCGCCAGAGGTTTGTCTACGACGAGGCAATCTGATTCCGCCGTTTGTGACGCAAACCTCAAGACTCTTTGACGAACAAGACATTCTGTTTGTTATTGTTTGTTTTATGATGAAAAAAAAGTTGTAGACAGGTGTAGACAACATGATCAGCTAACACAACGATAGCTTGTATGATACATTGTATCAGGGAGGTTATGGACCTTGCATGCGTTTATTTCCTTTGCTAAGTGTGTGCATGACGTGGCCTGTATCAGCAATTTTTCGCCATGAGCTCCTTTACAATGCAATTCAACACCATATTCAAACTGGATTGAATTGATAGAGTAACATCAGACGAACAGGATGGCAGGAGATTCATCAAACTCGGCAAACCTAAAAAACTTCAATAACTTTGTAAAGCTTCAATATGTTTTCACAACCGGTGATATTAGTCGCAACTATACGTGGGCAAATTGGCGGATAATGTTCGTTATTCCGAAGGTTCAAAAAATCCGAAAGTGAAATAATGTTCGATATTTTGAAGGTTCGTTATTCCGGAATTTCGAAACACATAACTTCCCTATGCCTAGATCTTCGTTGATCCCACAGTGAGAAAGGGTTCGTTAGTTCGTTCAATAATTGTGGCGTTATTCCAAAGGTTTGTTCATGCGAAAATGAAAAAAAAAGTTCATTATTATGAAAGTTCGTTTATCGGAAAATGACATCATAGGTTCGTTATTCAGAAGGTTCATTATTCCAAGAATGAAATAAGATTCATTTGTCCAGAAAATGAAGAGAAGGTGCGTGCCAACGAACCTTCGGAATTACAAACCTTATTGTCTTCGGTTTAGTGAACCGACGGAATTACAAACCCTTTTCTCATTTCCGGATTCATGATCCTTCGGAACAACGAACCTTAGAACTTTCATTTTCGAATCATGAACCCTTCATCCTTCGTTAGAGAAAGGGTTCGTTAGCAATATGGTTATTTCGTTCAATTGTGGCGTTGTTCCAAAGGTTCATAATTTCGAAAATGAAATAAGGTTCGTTATTCCGAAGGTTCATAAATCCGAAAATGAAATAAAGTTCGTTATTCCGAAGAATCGTTTAACAATAAATGATATAAGGTTCGTTAATCCGAACAATGAAACGAAGGTAAGTGATAATGCACCTTCGGAATTACAAAATTACAAGCAGAAGAAAAAGATATATAATATATACATTTTGTATGTTTTTGAAGAAAGAGATACATAAAAGTCTGGTTTGTCACAACAAGAACAATTACATTCTTGTGGTATAACTTCACCGTGTTGGCCTACTATGTGGCACTGCACGCGTCAGTTCCTTTTAAAAGATTTGAAATCCGGCGAAACTGCATTTGTGTGTTTGCCCTAACCAGGGACAACTCCCTGCCTTAACCACACGTTAGATAAAGCTAAACACGATGCTCTTACAGAAACTTTGGTTTTTTTTTTCCTTTCAATAATGACTTGATATCTGCAACCATTGACGAGGGCAAAGGGAAATACAAAGACAAGAAGAGCATTGTAGGATACACTGAATGATATTTTAGTGCCATACCAATGCGTGAACTTTGTCTGACGCTGCAACTCCTTGTATGAAAACTCTGAGGAACGAAAGGCATCTTTTTAAAGTTTGTTACTCATTCAATGAAAAAATACGTCGCGTGAATCACGTCCAAAGATGAGACAAGAACATTTATTTTGTTTATGATCTCGTTTCCATATCTTGATAGCATCTTTTACTCCTGATGATCTCTTATGAAGTGCAGCCTACATTCCCTACATCAACGTAAATAAAACAAAAAAAAAATCAGTTGCAATAAAAACAACTCGACGGAAGAATGTCATCAATTTGAATATGCACATTTCCGCAAACACGGATTTTGAAATGAGAATGAAATACGCTCCTTATACCATGTGATTCTGTTCCGAATGTTATACCCCCACCCCCCACTACCCACCCCACCCCACCCCTCCCGCAACCCCACATCTCTGTGGAAAGTTCATCATCCGATAATGAGAGACCGGTACTCATCGAAATCATTCCAACTCGCGATTGTGGATAGGGAGGCAAGCAAAATACCAAACGACAATTAGACAGAGGAGAGATCAAAGAGTAAGGGGGGATTCCATAAAGAATTATCATTAAAAGGGGAACCAGAGTGCGCGTTAATGACTGGGTTCTGGGTACTTGTTCTGTCAATTATCGTGTTGTCTGTATAGTACTCGGTGAAGTCGCTCAACAACGGGCACTGCCCGCCTCTACCCCCGAAACACCTCGCACGCTATTTTCTGCCGTAACGGTCGGACTCGCCCCTTTCAAGGACAAAGCCCCCTGATTTCGCAAATGAGTAATCAACATTTTCTGGTGTGTGCATTGCCAGCAGAGAAATAATCTTAGGCCTGTGCCACGCTCTCTGTATGATTTGAAACAGAATATGTTGAGAGACATGAAAGACGACAAAATAATACATATCTAATACACTTTTTCTCTGTCTCCGTATGACGCTACACTTCCTCTATTTGTATCTTTGACACCAGAAAATTGACCCTTAATCTTTCTGTTAAAGACAAATCTATGTATGACTTATTTTGCCTTAACTCAAATGACAATTGCTGAGTTAAAGGTCCTGTTTACTTTTGGGAGCAGTGATTTAAAAAAAAATGTTCAAGATATCACATTTGATACGTATTTGTAGGTCTGTTGTATCACAAAACATCCTATCATATATATATATTTTTTTGCAATAAAGCCTAAAATATAAGGAGATATCAGTACTTTTCTTTCTAAACCATAACTGTAGACGGTTTAGTCTGGAAACATTATCTATTATAACTATTGTTCACATTTTGTGTATTTAACAATACTATACTGATTCAAATTTTTACAGTTGTTGTTTCTATCTCTAACTCACATTTTCGAACTATTTTACAGCACTAATGCTGGGTTTTTGTTTCATCTGCAAATTGTAAATTATGCCTTTAAAGGCATCATTTACCATTTGTTGATGACAAATTGACAAATTTGACAAGTTAGCAAATTCGCGGAATAAAATATATTCATTCATTTATTTCCATTTCAAAACATTTACCAAAAAGATGAAACAAAAACTCAGGATTAGTGATTAGTTCTAAAACGTGAGTTAGGGATAGAAACGACAAGTGTGTAAAGGTTAATCAGTACAATCAATGTTAGGTATTGTTTAATGTACAAATGTGAACAACAGTGATGATAAAATTGTTCCTAGATTAAACCGTCTACAGTTCAGGTTTATTGAGAAAAAACAGTGATATCTCCTCATATTTCAGGCTTTACTGCGAAATTTGTATATATAGTAGGATGTCTTGTGATATAACTGATCTACACATATGCATCAAAATTGATAACTCGAACTTTTTTTTAAAATTACTGCTCCAAATGGTAAACAGCACCTTTAAAGCTTAAAAAATTGATATATTCGTTATATTACACAATCATGTTAATTTTGTGTCTCTCCCACTCCTTCCGGCGCCCAATCGCATCCCGCTCTTGGCGCTTTCTTCGTCCTTCAATAGTGTTTCCCAGTATAACATGCTAACATTAATGCTACACTGCAAATAGTCCGGTGTTAAATAGTGAACACCGAGCTGGTGTTAAATTTTCGGTGCTCATTTATGGTGTTAAATTAACACCTCCGGGTGTCATTTCCAAATATAAAACTGTTTTTTGAAGAGTTTCTTAGTAACTGCACTTCTTGTTGATTTTTAATTTAAACAAGACGATCAAGAATTTTACATTAAAATACTAGATTTTTGAAAAAATGTGAAAATAAATTTACACCACAGTAACACCAGCTGGTGTGATCTCTTATTGAAGCTGGACGGGTGTTAAACCATTGATATCAACACCAACAAATATCAAATCAACACCATGTGGTGTCATTTTTGAATTAACACCAGTACAGCGTCAAAATAACACCAGGTACAGTGTCAAATTAACACCACGAAGTGTCAGGTGAACACTTTTCAACACCAACACAGTGCATTTTCTACACCTGTGGGTGTGGTCCTCTATTGAAGTTTGATCGGTGTTAGATTTAACACCCATGGTGTTAAATCTAACACCGATGTTTTTACAGTGTAGCTGTTCGTTTCTTTTGATCGTACAATGACGCTTAGCTGTGGATATGTGTTTCCTCTCTTTAATGTAATGACGCTTTTCTTATGTTATTATCCACATAAGTTTACGACGTACGTACTGTACATGATTCAATGAATATCAGTGCTCCAGGGCCCCTTAATAGAACTGCTACTAGGCTGTACTGTAATGTCCTCCAATAATTAGATCTCTCTTCACTCTTTTCGTTTCCTTAAAACAAAAATTGACTAAAGCATTTTCCTCAGAGGTTTATAAACATTATGTCCTGATGTATTACCTTGTAAACAGCGCAAAACAATTTGCTACTTGAGCTCGAAATTGGTACAGCCAAATTCTCATGGAAGAAGAAAAAAAAGCTATCAACCAGTGGAAAAAGTTCCCCAACCCTATATTTCGAGAAAATAAAACACAACCTTCTACATTTGTTCTTCAATTTTCTTATTGTAAACTTTGATGATGATTTACAGGGCATTTGATCATAAAACAATACAAAAAAAGATTAATCCATCCTCTTGTTTACACGAGTTTAAGCTAAGACTTGCAAATCTTCGAACTTGGGTAAAAATCTGATACAGAATTTCACATCAGTTGCAGTCGTGATTCGTGAGTTTAGGTCGAGTGGGCATGAAAGTCCTGAAAATTAAAATGAGTTCACACATATGGAAAACAAAGAATATCTAGCAGACACTAGATAGGCAAGGGTTGAAAAGGAGACGGCTGGTGGAATGCTTAGCGGCAGAGATTAAAAGCCACCTACACAAAGTTTGACACCTGAATCATATACAAAGGAGGAAAAAAGGCATACAGGAAGCAAGAAAACATTCCATAGCATTAATTTCCACCCTTGGATCTAATGAAGCACCGGTAGAAGATTCGATTTTTCCCACAGTGATGAGCCAAGTATTGCAAATTATTGCTCTAAATTATCTTGGAATTCTCGCGGTGAAACTTCTTCAATCCATTTCACACCTCAAGCTCTTCCCCCCCCCCCTTTTTTTTTTCCGGGGCACACTTACAGCAAAAGCTCTGCTCCCTCGCTGGTTGTTGTTTTGCGCCCAATCTGCAGACACAAATTGCGAAAGATTACAAGAAATTAGGAGAAATCTTTCCACCTACTTCTTCTCTCCTCGCCATCCTCTTTGTCTCCGAAGAAGGAGGCAAAGAGTCGAACAAAAAAAGGGAGGAAAAGTACATCTCAAGATCGACAAACAAACCGATCGACTCTTAGCAACGGGATGACCTTACCGCTGCCGTCTGAAATAATAAGCACTTAACGCATTCTGAAGATGGGAGCGCACGTACAAATCACCAATCATCATTAGGGGATAAGAATTAGCTCGATGGAAAATGAAAAAGTGATCGTTTTGCCAGGCGGGTGTTCGAAGGTAAAGGGAAGGTCATATACTCCTCTCATCTTCTTCTTCTTCCTTTTTTTTTTCCACCCACGGCATGCCATAACTTCACGAGACATTACTGCCCTCAAACATAATAGCAAAGCACCCAATGTCTTTATGGATATCTTCATTTTGACCTTTGTAAAAGTGCCATTTCAGCTCTTGTCCTCACTCTCGTGCTCTTCCAAACTCTACACTCACGAATAGAGTGACGCAAATTTCGAAAGCAATTGCTAACCTATTCGTATCGCTCATTATAACACCATGGCGGCATGATTTCGCCTCGAAACAAAAAAGAAATAGAAGAATGTGATAGAAAAATACAATAACATTTTCTTCAACATGTAGTCAAAGTGTGAGAGCTGAGATATGGAAACTGAGCAAGCTCATATAAATCTAAGAAAGCTAGAAAGTTTTAGATTCATTAAATCACCTGATAAACAGCTACATTTTCCCTGTATAAATACAACTCTTGATCTGCACTCTTCTATTGATGCACACAAATAATCAAAGCATGCTTTCTCCTAAATTTGGTAAAAATGATTTGATATAGCTCTACACTTAATGATGAAAAGGAACATATAAATCTCCTCGCTGGATTTAGGAAAGAATCTCGGAGTTTTAATCAGAATATTACTTGTACAAGAATATCAAGAAATCGAAAAAATCGAGGAAAATGATACGCAATGACATGCGAGGAGTATTATGAAATTTTGATAGTGACGCCAGTTATATGGCCATTAGGACATTTGTTTGTTTGTTTGTTTGTTTGTTTGGTTTTTGTCCAAAGATGCTATTTAAGCTGACATTGCTTTTACGTAATTTACACTACACTTGCGTCTTGTTTCGTTTTTAAGACTCATTGTTTTACTCTTATTTCACTGATGTAATTCAATATGGCTGGAGTCATGGACACGTTGAATCAATCTGAATTTAGAGGTACTGTTTACCATTGGGAGCAGTGATTTTAAAAAAATGATCGAGTAATCACATTTGATGCATATGTGTAGATCAGTTGTATCACAAAACATCCTATACCGTATAAATATCTCGCAATAAAAGCCTAAAATATAAGGATATTTTTCTCAATAAACCCTAACTGTAGACGGTTTATTCTAGAAACAAAGTTATTATAACCATTGCTCACATTTTGTGCATTTAACAATATTTAACATTGATTTTGCTGATTAACATTTTTAAATTGGTTATTTCTATCCCTAACTCACATGTTAGAACTATTTTCAAGCACTAAAGCTGGGATTTTGTTTCATCTACAAATGACAAATAATGCCTTTAAATCTCAACAGAAGGATTCCCTTTGAATAAATGATAATAAAAGAAGGGCTGACTTTTTGCTTGACATGCATGTTGAAAAAAACACCTAATATTTAATCCTATCACATGCTGAACATTGATTTGATCTATGCCCTCCTGTTCAGTGGATTTCTCTAATAATTTTTTAGACAAATAAGGAATAATTTAGAGACATCAGAAAAGCAACTTAACATTCAAAATCATGGTATTCTTGTTTATAATTATTCCAGTTATAATGGCTTTATGCTCCAATGTTCCATACTGTCTGCAAGACAGTGAAAAACTGAAATAATTGAATAGTGCTAATCACCGCATAACATTTGTGGTTTAACAAAAGTATCATTCATTTAAATCCAGTGTGCTCATGACGGCGAATATTCAACTATTCTGGAAAGCCATAATACAGCAAATCTTATTGAAAACTTTCTTTCCCTTATTTCATTTCATTTCATTTCATTTATTTTCCACTTTCATAATTGGTTTACAAACTTTGCATTAAAAACAAACAGACAGACAAACAAAAAAACAAAAATACATGGTGTCAAATATGATAGTGGCGGAATCATGAGAAGCACAAAGTAGGCTTATTGAAAATGATCCCTTAAGAAATATTGTGATGTAAATACAGTGTATATGTAATCATTTATAATCATTGGTTTGTAACTGAATTGAAACAAACATGAATGCAAAATACGATAAGATTTACAACTTGAATCAATAAAAAAACGGATACATGTAGATATGAAAGTAGAGAAGAAAAGGAGAAAACTCCGTATTTAACTATTCGTCAACTTGTAACTTAATTACATCAAAAAGATGTTGTTTATATAATCTTTTAAATTGTCTTACGGTCTTACTGATCCTAAAACTATATTCAAATTATTCCATAAAATAGTACCTTTGTAAAATATTGATGACTGCGTACAAGATGTGCGATTTAATGGGGGATGAATACTCTGAGCATTTCTGGTATTATAATCATGAATACATCGATTTAACTGTTGAAAGACAGAAAAAAAAAGAAATTATCCGCACCCACTCTTCCTTTCTAATATCATTCGCTGGTTGGTTTTTAATGTCGGAAGTAAATTCAGCTTTAATCATATATCTCGTTTTGACATCATGATTTTTATGTAACATTGTCACGAGAGAGACTGTTAAAGACCTCTTCTTCTTGACAGTGTAACTTTGAACCAAATCAACTTCTTTAAATAATGGTTCTGTGTATTTCATTTGGAAATGAATGATTTGTTTACCCAAAACGCTGTTGAAATATTGCAGACATTGTGTTTTTCTTGGCCTAAGGGAATTTGAGAGATGATGAAAATGTCAGATGTTTTAACAGTGAAAAAGCCATATAGCTTAAGGCCCGCTGACTGTTGGAGAATATATATGTAGATCAACCAGAAAGAAGTAGGTCGAAGCGATGCGAATGAACTTACCAGGTATATCGAACAGCTTCCGCCACGCATGTTTCTGACAGAATGGAACAGGATAGGGCCTACCCATACAGTCTTAGCACGAATCTAAATCATAATTACATATTAATCGAAATAGCAATAGAGCAGCAACCTTGACACTGGTTAGGTCATAATATGAAACACGCAGACTTGCCTTGCACGATAAAGAAATGTAGATCATTATCAAGTCTAATAACTTTTCCACCCAAGAGGTCAAAGTTTCTTCGTGAAAATTTGGTCAAACATCACAAACTTCTGACTTTCAAGGTCTACACTCTAAAGACTCGTATATCGTCATCAAGCCTTATTGCCCAAAATAAGCAGCGCTTCAGTTTTCGTATTTGATTATATTTCAAGCATAACGGCGCTCTCATCCGTTGATTAATTATCTTTGTCTGATATTTCAGGTGCTCTGTTCTGGTTTCTGGGAATTTGAAAGTCTGTATTTCTCTTCTTTAGAGATTCACAGAGAGGGAGGGGGAGTAGACGGTATGAGAGCGCAAAGAAAAACAAAAACAAAAACAAAACAGAGAGAGAGAGAGAGAGAGAGAGAGAGAGAGGGATTTCCCACTTTATACCTGTGTTCCACTTCTGTTGTTGAGTACTTTCATCTTAAATATCAAACGTTGTATGAGAATGTATAACATTGAGTGTTTTTATTCAGAAGTGCGAGAAAAACTCCCTGAAAGAAAAACTGAGGTTCAACATTTCAGTCTAAAGACAAAAAGCCTTATTTTTCCGTTATTCGTCTGTGGTGCAGTATTTCTCAGTGACATTCAACGTGTAATACAAAAAAAAAGAAATATCGCGAGATTATTTTTCCCCGTCTTCAGTTTTCCCGCCGATCTCAAGTAATGAGATCAATTTGGAAATTACAGACACACATGTTTTCTGCTTTCTCGAGACATTCCCCAGCACCTTGCTTGTTGGAGAAAGAAAGCCGCCTTAAACGTATGTCCAGGCGTACACATTGATATGAAAACAAGCGATATAGGCAATGAGTCGGCT
Source organism: Diadema antillarum (assembly GCF_040938485.1). NCBI lineage: Eukaryota > Metazoa > Echinodermata > Echinoidea > Diadematoida > Diadematidae > Diadema > Diadema antillarum. The sequence goes on along the minus strand of NW_027271804.1, from coordinate 840,867 downwards.
GGGGCATAATTGGCGGCTGGACTGACCGTTTATCAGGGCCGTCTCGAGAATCAGTCGCCCCCGCCCAACTCAATTGGTCAGCAGCGGTTAATCTGGTCTGATGAAGAAAAAAGAAGAAGAAAAAAAAAACCTAGCTGGCCTCATTTACTGATGGCTGTAGCAGATAGATGCTGACCATCGGTCAAGTTTGGACAGAATTGAGAAAGCAAAACATACGCGCAGAAAAGGGAAAAAACGGAACGTCGTATGGCGTCGACAAACATAGGAGTGTTGATAATGCGTGTCTGTGTGAGGGTGAAAAATAGCCATTGGTGACCTATTTAGCCCCTTTTTCTGAAGGACGATTCTACTACAGAATCGTGGAAAATCTCTCACCACTCCCGCCCCGGGGGTTTACATTGCTCTAAGTAGAGACATGTCGTCAAATTCTAACACTGGATTTGAATTTGTTATCTGGATTCAGTGTAATAATTCGACATTGTTTGACGGTTGTAATTTATGTTTTAATGAAATTTCAGCCACATGTATCACGTATTCACGAAATACATTCTGTTTCATGATGGTTCCACTCAACGACTAAACCTTTTGAGATCTACTTGAGATTAAGAAAGCTGCATTGACCTCATAGTATAGTAACTCAGTTGGCAAGTTCTGACTTGATTTGATTTGATTTGATCAGTTTTGATTTCATTTCATCTTACGATACATCTGCACTTCTGTAAGTGTAGATAATGATGAAATAATTTCAAAGTAAAAAAGAAAGTCCGTAATGCGTGATGCAAATAACCTAGATTATGTTATTAAGAAGTATTGTCATTATTATTTTGTATTATTACATTCACTGTAACACTAAAACATAACATGATGAAAGAAATGAAACATTACTACCATTCAAATATTGGTATGATAATGTGTGCACTTCAGGGTTGGTAATGGAAGGAAAGTACACAGCTATCAGAAAAATATAGACATCTATCAGAAGCAGAAATCATCATTGATTTGCAAGACTATATCAGGAGATATAATTCTTCAAAACAGAATACATGTTATCCACAAATACTTGCCCTTTTCCTTCTGTTTGCGTGTGACCATCCTCGCTACGGGTAATTTGAAAGTTTATTTGTATGCAGTACTCGTACGAGTGTATTCTTGTAGACACATAACTATGCTTGTTTGTGTCAACGTAACAAGCAAAACATGTATGATTATGTTATGGGGTATTTACGTGACGGTATGTATAGAAATTGATATATGTGCATAGTGCTCCTCCTCGTTAGCTAATATCAACTAAACTAGTCATAACCTAAAAGTCATATATTGCATTGTTAAAGAGAGTAATAAGAGTAAAAGTAAAGATTAAAAAAATAATGTTGAACTTTCCTGATTGAAGAGTGTAACTGATTTGATTGATTGATTGATTGATTTGATTGATTTGAATTTATTAAATTGTATCGTCATTATCAAGATATAGCTTTAAAAGATTTTTGAAAAAATCAATCACACCTGGTGTTTCCAAAATGGTTGATTTTTAACGCTGCTGTCTAAGACGAGGGTTATATATATATATATATATATATATATATATATACATTTATATATCATATACAAAGTACATCCATCATGTCCATTAATTTATTGCCTGTAGATTAATGTTCTCTATAGATCATAAGATGAAAAGTTGTACAATCAATAATATTGGAGGACCAGTAACGTTCAAGGAAGAAAGGTGAATTACCCACAACTGGTACTTCCGCTGAAACCCCTTTTTATGTTATTATATTTTCTTATATTATACGCCGTTTTCTCCGTTTTATCTCGCGATGATATAATGAGAAAGAGGCGAAATACAAACGACTTAAACACGGCAGCGGTGTGTGAATCAAGAAGCAGTATTTGATGAACACTTTGCTTGATCCGAACAGGTGAGAAGTATGAAGGATTGTCCCGGGGCGCTCGCGGAGATTTTGACTTCTGACACCAGGCATTACGTTTGGATTCATCCTAAAAAGAGATACTGGTATGGCGTGAAGACGTGGCTGCTCACATTCTCTCCCCTTCCCCGCTTTAGATGGAAGTTTTCTAATCGCCCCCTGTCGGGGAAAAAAAGCGTCTGATTTCTTCATCAGAAAATCCCACCCTGCGTATTTTGGCGCCCAAAATCGTTATGCTCCCAGGACTATTTCCCCTTTCTGTTCAATTTACTCCTTTGCTCTGGCGTAAATCGCTCTCGGATTCCACGGCCACCTGCGTTGGATCCATTTAATGGTAAAACTGTAAGCAGAGGCACCGCGGGAAAAAAAGCTGGACATTTTTTTTTTCTCCTTTTATCTTGCATCATTCGAGGCAACGCGCGGGATGGGTCAGCAGAGGAGCGATGGACGAAACATATTTTGGCAAACAACAATAACAACAACCGAGAATCGCAAGATTGTATGATAAAGGCAAGAAAAAGGAAGGTTGGTGCATGCTCGCTTGCGTTTCTATAGAGAAAGAGAGTAAAGAAAATACAGGAGAGACAGACAAACAAAGGCGGAAAAAAATACCAAGGACAGAGAAGGAGAAGAAACAAAAAAGAATAGGAAGGATATCATTTACAGATAACTGAAAAATGAATTGAATGAAAGTTATAAAGAAATAGTTAAGGATGTATATGACCGACGACTTGGAAACGTTCATTATACATTTCATTTTTAATTTATTAATTTTATATTTCCGTGTATTGAAAACATTCCTGTCTGGGTTTTTTTTTTCTTTTTTTGGATACATTATGAACTTGGGGAAGCAAAGAATGTAAATTCGACAACCCCCACTGAGAAACGATTTTCTTTTATTTTTGGATCAACCTCTTTAAGTGTGGAAGTTGATTGTGATTTGGTGAAACTTTATATCAAATTTCCTCTACTTTCACGTTTAACATTGCTAACGCACACCACGTTATTACATTATGCATCTAGCAAGATCAGCTTATTAAGTTGACGTGGACCTTATAACAGGCATTTTTAACAAACAGTAAATGTTCGGGCCCAAGGCTTGTGTCTGATGGTGGAAATAACACTTTAAATGATGACGAGATTTTATTTTCTCATCTATTCAGCAGTCCGGGAAAGCTTCTTCATCGCCGCCACTAGCGGTGACTAGTCTCCGAGAGGGTTCTGTCATTGTCATCGTCACCCCCATCATTGTCAGTTCAGCATTTACCTGGGACAAGAAGGTAACCGTGTGGGCAAGGCTCTTGTCCAAGTGATGAACGCATCGACTGGGAATTTCACTCATATTCTTGTATCCAGCCATGTTCACTTCTCCACCGTGGAGCTAGTACCTCCATGATACCACAGTGTGCATTTTAAAAGACCAAACAGCTCGTCTTACGTCACAATCTTATAGCAATTAAGGTCAACAACTGAAACGAAGACAAATTTACTGAAATAAAAGAGCCAAACACAGCAGTTGCCCTTCAGTTTCTGATTTCAAAGGAAGAAAGAAATTATCTCATCTAAGTTACCTTTGCCACGAAAAATGACACATTTCAAATAGAATTGTATGTGTGGGGATTCATAGTCCCTCTACCCTTACAAATTAACGTGATATTTGTCTAAAAATCTCTTGTTTCTCAATAAAGGCATCATAATCTGTTCGATCTATTACCCCGCATTTGAAGGTTTTGTTTTTAGAAGTTTTATCCCATCTCTGTCATCAATTATCATTTGATTTGAATTATCAAAATGCCCAATTTTCATGTCAAAAAATTTCAACGGTGTATCTAAAAATAGCCCCCAAAATGGAGTGCGCGTGAGCCACCAGAACCAATTTATTTGTTTTAGGAACTTCCCTTTGGAGTCCCTAAAATCGAATTTTTCGTGTATCGTCAACTCAATTTATCTGTCTGCTCGACCCCTAGGGGGCGCACCTGACTTGGTTCTGGGCTTGGCAGCGCAGGAAGGCGATCAATTAACAGACGGTCGATCCTGCTCGTGAAGTAAAAGTGATTTCTCTTCCTAATTCTCTTCTTGATGTTGTGCATTTTTCTCTCGTTCGCGCCGTACGCATGGCTTTTCATTTATAATCCTATATGCGATTCTATAACGTCGTCAGCCTGCTTTCCTAGTTTAGCCCCCGTCTAGTGCACTTGTGTTTGCTTGGTTTTTATTTTGTCTTCAATGACGATTGAAAAAGATAGATGCTTTTAAGGACGACGACTGAATTATTTTGGTCCTGTCCTTTCTAACCAGTGGATGAGGTTGCCATCGACGTTACCTTTTAGACTTCAGTTCTACATTACAAAGCAATAATAGCTTGAACAGGGTGTACACCACATATCCATTTCAAGAAACGCACAAAATTATCGTTGAAACAAAGGAACAAGTCAAAATTCAGACAGTCACCAGTTTGAGTGGTTGCTTGACTTTGATGGTAGCCTCTGATAACAGATTAAATCAGTGGAAACCGTTTTTCGTATCTCTGCTCTTGATTACACCAGAAATCATGTATGCAAACTATTCACAGTATTTCACACACTCTCAAACACTCGGATTCGGATTCGGATTCTTCCTGTCAAGTCGGTGAGAATTCCATTCCATTCCATTTCATTTCATTTCATTTCATTTCATTTCAAACAATTTCACACGATCATAAACACAACGTGATTGTATGAACATAAAGTATTTCGAATATTCACGCCAGCTTATAATTTTTATGTAATAAGGTAACAAAACATTGCACATTGAATCATAGGGAACAAATTTATGTTAATATACTCTTAAGAACTTCTTAAAGACTAAAAAGATAATGATATATTCCGAGATGATTATGTTTGTGACCAAGTCTTTTACAGGCTCGTCATTATCATGGTTATTATCACAGGAAAGAATTTGAAAGTGATGACAGTTATTATAATCAAAATGAGTGCAATAATACAAGGATGATGGAAGTGTGAATGCTAATATAAATGGTAGTTAAATATAAACGTAGAGTCGGCCGAGCATAATTATTCATGCCAACACAAGCGAGCAGTACCTTACAGTATGGACTGATATAACACAAGAAATACGAACCGTGAACATTAAAACAACAACAACAACAACAAAGACTCGGGAAGAAAAAAGTTTCGCCAGCTTACGTTCTTGGAAAGTGGAGGCAAAAGGATGAGGGGAGGGGAGGGGAGGGATATGTCCCAAAACATATTTTAAAATTTGTTGAATGAGAAAATGGGAGTGGGCAGAGAGTCTTAAAGGGAGAAAAAATAAAACTGGTAGTCATGGAAACGTCTACCCACCTGCTATCTCGCTCAGGGAAAGGCGCGAAAATGAAGCGTAAAAACAAGAACGGACACCCCGGAAGAGACACGCCCTAATTCCACTCTTCCGACGGATATTAAGATCGGTGTTAATATCGCTATGTTCACAGAAACATACTAACTAAAATGACAGCTTCTGGACAATTTCTTGCAAAAGAGAAGAAAAGAGAATACTTAATGACTAATTGTACTTCTCGTAAACAATATCATTTTCCGAATGTATACTTTGCATTATGTATTACATTTTGTTGGACGGATATATTGGTGATGAATATAACTGGAAAAAATACAAAATTTAATTGAACTGAATTGAATTGAATTAAAGAAATATGTAAAAAAAAAAAATCATACCCTTCGCTGCCATTGCTATATAATCATATAATGATGATAATGATAATAATGATGATAATAATAATAACATAATAATAATAATGATATCTCTTATCTCATATATATATATATATATATATATTTATATATATATATATATTTATATATGTATATAGTATGCTTATGTTTTGTCTCCAAAACTTACATAATAAATTTGGATGTTTATTAATGAAGTTTGTGTAATTAAGTGTCTTATGGGTCATCTACGAACAACTGGTCATAAATAATCGATTGTTACAACACTTTTCTCGGCAATATGTTGGTGAGGTTTTCCTTTCATATTGTATTTGAATTTGTTGACATTAAAAGGGGGAACATTTCTCTCTGGTTGGAAATTGTTTATAATGTGTTATCAAGATAACCTTTCAACTATGTCCCCCCCCCCCCCCCTCCCATATTAAAAAAGAAGGAGAAGAAGAAGAAGAGGGGGGAAACAACGCTTCCGTATCTTCAACAGGAAGATGTTATAGTACTTATTCTTCGTAAAAAAAAAATAAATCTCGGGGAAAAAGCAAATTACTCACATGATATCAAGAGCCGGAATTGACAGATTTGACAAGTACATGTGGTTTCTTGTGTCAATTTGCGAAGCTCTCGCCTAATTAAGTTTAAATTAATACATGCTCAACCTACCTAATCGATTCTAGCGTGCACTAGTTCCGCCTTGCCTCCAACCTCCCCCTTTTTCCTTTCCCCCCTCTCGCCTTCTTTTTTCCCCTTGCCGTGCCTGCCTCGTCTTCCTTACATTTCACTCCCTCCCCCTCACCATATCGTTCGCGCCTTTTACCTCTGCAAAAGCGATTTTATCGGCTGCCGTACAAATTTAATCAAATTTCGAGTTCGAAGGCGTGACATCGCGGACTAGTCTAGGTCACGCCCTTTCTTACCAACATCCGCCTGTTATTTTCTCCTGAAAAAAAAAGCATGTTAAGTGTCTTCCATCCAGAAAGCATGATGTACATTCTCCTTCAAAGGTTTATAAAAATGTGAATTAATCAACAGCTAAAGATTGAATTATGAAAGTTGTAGGTGACGCGAATTCCATCCGTCACGATTGACAGAAATTATCCATTAACTCTCTGAGTGCCGAATTGATTTCCTATCCATAGATTTATGTGTGAAATTTGTGCAGAGTTGACTCATTAGCTCAGAAAGGGTTAAAGGTTCGGTAGTTGTCGATGATGAAAAAAAGAAGAAAAAAACAATACATACACTAAGGAAGCACTAAAATTCTCGAACCCGAGAATGTAATCCAATGATAATGCTGTGACCACCAGAATGTCAGGATATCGTCCAGGCTGGACCATTCGAAAACTGCGGTCCCATTTACGTGACCATGATCCCTTTTGTTTCACTACGAGTCTGAATATAAAAGACCGAATTTCAACTGGAAGTAATGACACGTTTCCCATATCAGATGATAATGATAATATTTCATTCTTTGATTTATAAATATTGATACAAGATATGATAACAGCAGTGCTAATGGTGACATGGTAATCCCTGCTGAAAAGAACATAGTGTCCCACAGTGTGAGAACCACAGTGTGAACACATTGTGAACACAGTGTGAAATCTCTTTACACTGTTAAATTCGAGCGTTTTAAGAGTGTGAACACAATGTGAGTCGTCAATTCTCAGTGTGAAATAAAGCATTACTATGTGAACAGTCTGTGAAAACCACAACACAGTGTGAAATCATCTTCACACTGTTAAATTCGAGCATTTTCACATAGTCGACTATATGAACACACTGTGAACACACTGTCAACACACTGTGGGACACTGTGTTTCTTTCCAGTAGTGGTATGGTACCACGTATATTAATACTACCAGTAATACTGATTATGATAACAATAATGATAATAATGATAGCAATCATGGGAATGACACTTTCTTGTCGTATTTAGGCAATTTGCATGTTTTGTTATTTCAGCAATTAGTTATTGTTTGCGAGGAGAAGACAACATACAAGCCTTGCTCTTCAGCATCCCCCCCCCCATTCCCATCAAGTCATACAAGTTACAACATCTAGTGTAATTCCGTTCACAGTATTTTCCTTGATTACAACGCTGTACTGATTTGTGTATTTATGCATATTCAAAATGTATTGCTGCAATTGTATTTTTGTTGGAAATGAAAATGAATGAAAGTAAATGAAAAGAATATTGAATATTATTGAATAGAAATCTGTAAGCACCAATAAGTGAGTAGCGCAGAGTTGGTAGAAAAGTTGGTCTAAAAAATGTCTTCTGTCAATGAGAATACATTACATTCGAAAACAAACCCCGTTAATGTTATCAACATTTCAATTTTAATCCAAAGGCACAATCAAGGTATCATTCAGACAGATTCAAATAGCAATTAAAGTCCTTCGTAGCTGAATCTTCTTCTATATTATCTGTGCACTAAACAATTTTTGTGACATTCAAACTAAGCACGTGTTTAAACTTCTTCGTCCATTAGTTCATCCATTCAAAAAGTGTTGACGCCCTTTCACAATTTATATTTGATTCATACCTACATCTAATTCTTCGTGTTCTCTTTTAAACTGACATGACCTCTGAAGGTTACGAAAATTGAATCAGGGCGATATTGCAATGATATGCAATCATTAATTTGTGTGACGAAGTTGTTTTGGTGACCTCTCAGATGAAGCATATATTTTCTATATGTTTGTTCTACCGGTAGTGAAACTCTTCCTTCATCGACTCATCTTGCAAGACTAACAATGACAATACATTTAACCGTTTAGCATCTGAAGATTCCGTACATAATGGCCATTATTCCCCAGAAGGTACATCAATATTACTCGCATTTCGACAACTTTCTAAATTATGTAAAATAGCTCACTGCATGTCTATTTTTGGCCATTATAAGTTGATGTTTATTTGAAAGCCTATCACGACTTCACCACGAGACTGGTGTGTCACAGATATAATATTGACATACTTTTCCTGACCTTTGGCCTTCTTCAAATTGCGTAATTCTATATTCTATATGAACACAATAAAAGACTGGCAAAGCATAAAACTATTAAAAAAGCGGACGGGTGGTTTCGGGTGGTTCAGTTACTAATGGGGTGATGAATTACAATTGCAAAAATACAAAATCAAAGAATGAACAAAAAAAATAAGTATTGAGCACATTATTTTTAAGTAACTGTACCGCTGTACAATATTAATCGACATTGTAGATCTATGATGTCTATAACTTCTATGCTAAGGTCTATACTCGCACGCTTTGAATTCTTTGGGTAACATTAAAAATCCTATATTTAACGCTGCTAGGGCGACGAAACCTCGTATACAAAAAATGTCAAATGTTCAGGAGAGCGAAAAAAAACATGGCAGCCAAAGGACTATTACAAATTGGATTATCTTTCCTTTGACATGCCGTGGTGACATCATTTTGGGGGTGAGACAGCTATAGGGTTTAGACAGGATCTCATTGAACTAATCATCAGGAAATTAATTTTAAAAAAAAGGGATTTTTCACCAAATTTTGAGATGCGAGGTTTTGTCACCCCAGCGACGCAATGTGATTGGCGTGACAATGGGCTCGGGTAACAATGATGGGTTACCGCTAACTCTAAACAAAAAACATTTTTCCCTCAGAAATATTGACATTTCTCTGACAGCCGTAGAGTTCTGCCGGTTTACGACTCGCCCAGGGAGTCTTAAGCGAGCAAAAACTGTCACAATAAGTCAAGTGGCAAGTGTAGAGAAAAGGGATTAGGCTGAGAGTCTGTTTTCACCTATTTTCTCCCTCCGCCGCTAGATCGGGTTACTCCACGGGTCGAGTGGGCTAGTAACTTACTTCCGACATGATCGCCCCTCTCCGAGTCGCACCGTCGTTCCTAATCACAACCGCCTAATTTGATGCCCATAACAAACCGACGTAAATTGAGGTTCTTCTTGAAGAACCTTGGGCCCTGCTCGTAGAAAACTTGTTAAATTCGGATAGAAATGCAATTTGTCGACATCGCTCGACAATTACGGGGCTAGCGACTCCAGACATGTTCGAATTTGAGAGGATAACTTTGGGTGATGCAAGCGGGCAGTTACAGGAAGGTGAGCGATGGAAAAAGGGAACGCCCTACTGAAAAATTCTTTCCGCCAACACCTACGGGTTCTGTCCACTTTCTGCAATATCTCGTCTCCACTTTCCCTCAAGGCGGACTGAAACAAGGACGAGGCTCAAGGTTACAGTCTTGGATTAAGCAAGCATTCCTACAATTTTCACACTACTACGCAATCTCCATGTCGATCTAGGCACAAACATATGAAAATAGATATATACATATATTATATGTATGTATTTATGTATGTTTATATATATATATATATATATATATATATATGTATCATTTTCATTTCATTTCATTTATTCTCCATTTCCAACAAAAGATTTTAACACAATTATGAACACAACGCAATTAAATAAACACAAAGTATTTTAAACATTTACATCAGCTCGTGAATTAATTGTCATGTTATGAAATAACAAACTTAGAACAAAGTCTTATAGAATTATTTAACTTTGTATTGATAATAATGGGCAAGGCTGTTGGAAATGGAATGGACTGCTACTAACCTTATAGATTAAATATTGCAGTCCCCTAAAAAAAATGCATGTCAGATTTTCCAATTCAAAAATGTATTAACATTAGATGTATATATTTCATTCTTTTATAAAGCATATATGTCATTTTTGCATAAAGATTATATTGATAAAATATTGGTATGTGCTGTTTAAGTATTGTATATACATGTGCAAACATGAGTCTAGTATACGAAGGCTGTCTACACAACGAATTTATAATTATGTCACATTTTGTGTGACTTGATTTGATATGAATCCTGAAATGAAATTAAAGGTAAAGAAACTATCTGAACAAACTAACAGTAACACAAGTATTCGTTATCTGTCACAGTCACACTATGCAAAGTAGACATGGCGATGTCATCGTCCCTTAGTACTGTCGTCAATCTAAACCAAAAAAAAAGTATTATAAAAAAATCAATTTCTATAATCCATTAACTATAACACGCAGACCCTTAAAAAAGCTATGATTGCCAGATCGTCTTTCAAACAATTGCCTGATAGAGGAAATGATTCCCTGTTAAGAATGAAAAGTTAGGAAAGTTAATGAAATGTTAAGAATGAAAAGTAGATGAAGAGTTATGAGCAGGTATTAGATTGCGAACATGTGACCCGAAACTTCATTATGCGCACCTAGCAAAGTTGAACATTTTGGGTTACTGTTCTGCGAAAAGATATCAAACTTCAAAATAATAACTTCAATAGTTTTGTCCGACTTTGACCCAATGCTAGCAGGAATTGGAAAGCAGTGCCAGTCAACACTGAAGATGGAGATGATAGTATCTTGGATACAAATGTTATTTTCTTCATCTGTGTCGACTTTAGTGAAATGTTTACTTAAAGGACAAGTTCACCTTCATAAACATAAGGATTGAGAAAATGCAACAATATTAGTAGAACACATCAGTGAAAGTTTGAGGAAAATTGGACAATCGATGCAAAAGTTATGAATTTTTTAAATTTTTGTGTTGGAACCGCTGGATGAGGAGACTACTACAGCTTGTGAGTCATATGCGTACAACAGTATAAAGAAAATATAAAAGAAAATTCAACATATTTTCACTTTTTTCGCATAATAAAAGAGCAATTGACTTGCCTCTTTCTAAAGGCAGGGGGAATAATATTACCCATAACATTTATCGGTAACGAGTCAGGGGAATGTGTACTTTTTTTCAAAAGATGGAATTTTGTGAAATTCTCTTTATATTTTCCTTATATTGTTGTACGCATGTGACATCTTAGTTATTCATACACTGCAGTAGTCTTCTCATCCAGCGGGTACTGCAAAAAAAAAAAAACTTCAAAAATTCATAACTTTTGAACGGATTGTCTGATTTTCCTCAAACTTTCAATGATGTGTTAAACTAATATTGCTACATTCTCTCAATCCTTATGTTTATGAAGGTGAACTTGTCCTTTAACAAACATGATGGTAACTCTCATTAGCAGAGTGATTTTAATCTTCTTTGATATGTTGTTTGCATACTATCTTGTAGTGGGAAAAGTATATGACGTGCTGTGTCTCAGATTGGGTATGAAATACTAGTAGACACTCTGTACATATGGATATTGTACACGTCATGCACTCAAAATTGTTGTTCATAATACTTCCGGGTCACCAGAAAACCTGAATGCTCCATAAACAAACGAGTGGGAAATCCCAGTACATGCATGCTAATTTGTAAGAAGATTATGAGTAATCGCTGGCCAATGGCTTGGAGGACAATGTTAGACAATAAAAGATTGATTAAAAAAAGTGAAAAAAAGGTGAGAAACCCACAAGAAAGGGGAGTTAATAAGATGACAGCATGTCATAAGTCATTTCCGATATTGTTAACACCCACAGAAATGTTTAAAAAAATCGATCTACAGTTCATTCATTTCCCATTCAACTCTGTACAAGAGTTTTGTTAAGGCTTTTTCATCTTCTCTATGAATCTGCAGCTCTCCCTCACAATTTCAAGAAATGGGATTTAAGTTAAGATCTTACGCATGCCATTTAGCCATATCACCTACACGTTATGCATAAAGACTTCACTTTACTATTACTGTATGATTGAGTTCTTCGTTACAGTAGCAATAGAAAAAAAAAACATATTAACAAAGAAGCATGAATTCAAGATAAAACATATTCTCAATAACCGACATAATCATATTTATTTGTACATCAACAGTGCAGCAGCATTTCAGTAATAAGAATGACTGATCGCAAAATACTGTAGGTCACTGAACGAATCTGCTTTGTGCATGTTACCGGTGGGCTAAATGAGGTAGTACCTCATTCAAAAGACAGGACAAAAGATTGATTTTTATGATTTTGAAGCCTTTTGTCGTAAGACAAGGTGATGGGCGTTTTGTAACCTCTTTTTTTCTCCCTGGCGAGACAGTACACAAGCGAGTGGGGAGACTGTTTCAAAAGCCTCAACATATAAAGATAATATTCCTTTGTACGTCTGTCAGTGGGCAGTGCAAGAATTACCGTCATAAAATCACTGGAAGATGGAATCACTGGTCCATATTATTATCCAATGGAAAGAGAGGTCTTGTGGCAAAATACAAATGCTTCATCAGTTATAGTCCCTTTCATATCATTTTTCTCATTCACCTCAGCTAGTGTCACTGAAGCCAACAGTATATATCTTTTATGCTCCTTACCCCACCCTTGATATTCCCCTCCCCATATAGAAGGGGCAATATATACGGAGTTATTGACCCCAGAAGAGGGATTCGACGAATCCTAACCAGGACCTTATCAAAGTCAGTCATTAGCACATTCACCTGGCATCGTCATCAGTTTCTGCTGTTTGAATTTGCCAACATCAGCCCCATCGTCTTTGTATGGCACGAGATCCGAGCCATCTCTCAATACACGAAGATAGAAGCATGTTCTTACAGTTCTGATGAGACGGAGAAACATATTTTACCTTCAATTTCGATCACCTTCGAAGAGATCAGACTTTTGCGTCAGCTGTTGCTGACAATGGTGACGTCAGAGAAAAGAGTAGGCACATTATTTTTTTATTCGAAAAAAGGAACAACAAAAACAAAATCATAATTCTGGAACGATTTGACAATCTAGGCTGAACAATCACCCTCGCATTGTCTTCCAAAGGTCATGCCTGCTACTGGTTCGGTAGGGGAAAAAATAGTCTGTTTTCCTCATAACAACGCAAGCAAAGATGTGTCTGTCTCGTTGCCTGCTCAAGCCCACTGGAAGGTTGACGACGACAGTGTAGGCACCGCAGACGACAACGACTCGCAACTGCTTACATTTTGGCGGGACCAGAGCCCATCACAAAACCTCAGGAGACGCACGCATGGATTCGTGGCCCTTACAGTCATGTGGCAGGTCATACGTCATTAAAAAACAACAACCAGAAAATGTGTCAGAGTTGGGTATTGATCGGACACAACAAGACTCTACGATGTTTACCAGCGGAGAGGAAACTTTGTGAGCATCCATGCGTCTGGACTTCGGAATGACCATCTGTGATTGGACGAAATCTTCAGGCCAAGGAGAGACACAATCCTCCAATCACCTGCCGAGGTGAGTTCGTACCAAAGACGAGATGAGTCTGCCTCCCTATCAGTGAAAGTACTTTCATGCCTGTGATATCTGTACCAATTAGATACATCAAATATCTTTGACCCTGAAGTCTAGAAAAGAGGTATTCTGTACTACTTCGACGACCCATGCCGAGAGTAACGGTTCTGAGCTTTAAGAACATCAAGATTATTGTCAAGGTCTCAAACAGCAGTGGGCGTATTCTAGCCTACAGCAGCCCAAACAGTAGACTCACCTCGACATAAACACTTAGATAGAAACCCAGTGCCCTCCAACCTTGCTCTCGAACATGTAGTTTTGGGCAATCCACATAAAGCATTCATAAAGAAGCAAATGCTTGGCAGATGTTCACACTGAGAATAGAAGTTACAAGATTAGAAATAAATACGTTTAGGCTACTCGTTAAATATTAAGATTATGACACAGAACTTAGAATTTTAGCAGTAGTCCTTAATGAGGATGACCGTGTGGCATAATGGTAACCAGGTATCGATGATAGTCAACTTGTGGCATTTGTTGCAATTCGTTTACCGAGTGTTTTTTCCCGACAATATTTCCAATAGGCTGGGACTGAGCTGGTTTTACCGTATGTGTGTGTCATGGCTTGTATCCGGGTAGGCACAGCGACGCAACTGTCTGCGCCAGAAACTGTCTCTTTGTACCCACTGCCAACTTTAGCCGTCAGGTTCCGCCCTGTATATGCCCCATCTCTGCTGATGGCTCGTGCGATGGGCCTGGTGATTCATGATGATACTATCAGCGGTTCGAGGCCCAGGTTTTTACGGGTTCTGCAAGCTCTTTCTTCTTGTGAATATTCCGGGGATTCCGCCTTGCGATTAGGGATAAAGGTTTATGGTCAGGCTTATAGGGGGATATAAGGTCAGAATTTGAACGATGGTTAGTTGTGCTGTTTGATGTAGAGCCAGATTAAAGGATGGGATCACAACAGGTGAAGGGCAATTACGAGTGAAAAAACAAAAGAAGTGAATTACTCAGGATTATTTTGCTAGGACCAACGAAATGACCAATGACCTCGTTTAGTATACCAGGCACTATATATATGTGTTTTTAATGTATGTATGTATGTGTGTGTGTGTATGTGTGTGTGTGCTCGCGCGCACGTACGTATGTTTTTTTGCATAGAATCCTTTATTCAAATGTTACTTTGATGCCCACGCTTACAGGAATAAACAGCTGCAAAGATAGGGCGCCTATAATGTCTGTATCCCACCTATCCCCAGCAGTAGGGCTATTGCTAAAAATGAAACACGCAGGAAGACGGTTTTCTGTTTTGAGCGTTGCCATTTGCATCTTCATAGATATGCCGTACTCTTGTTGTTGTTTTTTCACTTTCAATTCAGTTCAATCAAATTATTTATATTCCATCAATGAAAGCAAATATATAGGTTAAGATGATATAATTATTTACCAATTCAAGTTTTAAACTTTTAAGAAGGACAAATATATGGAATTGGACATAATGCAAAATATATGTTCGAATTCTATCATAGCTACAAAAAAAAACAATGCACACTTTGTCATCGTAACAAAACAAACAAACCAAGTAAATATGATAATGGAAAAGAGTGTTCCACTTAAAGACACCGTTTTGCCTTGACCGACTTGTCAACCACAGATGTATTGGTCATGCACTTGAATCGGCCACGCTTTCTTATCAAAACATCTACCGAAATAACGCCATCCGACGCGAAATATGCAATATTTATGTATATGATGCGAAATCATGAAAACCGTCTCTACTTTCCCTTTCGGAGTGACTTGATACTCTGAAACTCCTAAAGCAATGTGTGGGATAATTGAATCTTGAATTTAATTATTTCATTGCGTTTGTGATATAAAGAAGTTAGAAGATTTTGGAATTTCTTAAAGAGATTATACGCAATATCTTCATCATACAGAAACACATTAAATTCAGACAATCTGACGTAGTCTAATATTTCAATGTCCAGATATATGCAAAAATAAAAAAAAATTTCATCAAGGCCATTAAAACTTATGCATTACTTGCGAATCATATGACAAGAATCTTTGTTATACACAAGGAATATACTATGAATAGAGTTGTTAAGTAATTTTTTTTAAGAATCCATAAGGCAATAAAAGAAAAGAGAAGAAAGGGGGAAATATATCTCGCAGTGTCTTTGAATTCAATTCAATTTTTATTTCATTTTTCGACGAGTACATAGACATTTCACTTTCTTAAGCAACGGAGAATAATGCTTCATAAGCAAAACAAAGCAAACTGAGAAGAGTATGCAGTAATTGCAGAACCTTATAGTAATTATACATTGTCATGGTACCTTAGGTGATGAAAATGAAATAAACAATAAGCAAATCTTATCATGTGCTGAAATCAAATCGTGCTAATTGATTTCTCAATTATTATGTATATTCGAATTACTGAAGACCTCTAATTTGCAATATCCTATGATATTTCAGTTAATTGTAAAAGGCATAATTTACCATTTGCAGATGAAACAAACCCCAGCATTAGTGCTTTGAAATAGTTCTGAAATGTGAGTTAGGAATATAAATAACCACTGTAAAAAGTTGAATCCGTATAATCGATTTTAAGTACTGTTGAATGCACAAAATGTGAACAATAGTTATAATAAGAAGGCTTCCAGATTAAACCGCCTACAGTTACGGTTCATTGAGAAAAATACTGATATTTCCTTATATTTTAGGCTTTATTGCGAAAATTTTATATGGTATATGTGATACAACAGAGCTACACATATGCATCAAATGTGATATCTTGAACATTCTTAAAATCTCTGCTCCAAAAGGTAAACTGGACCTTTAAGAGATAAGTAGGGTTTTTTAATATCATTTAAGACATACAATCTCATGTGATGTGATAATGGCTACCTCAAAGCAATGATATGATAAAACTGTGTTTTTACGGGCGGGGTCGAAGTCGTTTTCCGGTTCTTTTTTTTCTCGACACTATATTTAAATAAATGGAGAAGTTTTAGGGTATATTTTCATCTCCTTGGCTTTGATTTGTAACATTTTCTTCTCAGATATCACTTGAATTAGGTGTAACGTACCATAAAAATTGTTGTTACAATTCGATTCTCATCTTGAGAAAACAAAACATGAAGAAACTAAAAAAAAAATTCTTTTATCACATTAACCATGTCATAATCACAATGGCAGAATGGTTTGCAATTATGAATATCTTAAAAGAAATCATCCTTTGCTTTGTTAATAGCTGATTAATACCATTAATGCTAAACCATTAAAGCCCTACCTATATCAGTACATGTACATTTCATCCTAACTTTGAATGCCCAACACTTTACCTTCAAAATTATATCATTTTGTTAGGCATGTTAGGACAATAGACCAGCAAGCAGTTGCATTATATAACACAGAGAGATATAATAGTATTCATTAGATGATAAAGTATCCATATTCTAAAAGATGTTATAGTTAATCAATATATGCCGATCTAAAAAAATGGCCAGTATGATATTTGATTATTTTATTCGGAATGTACGTGAATTAAGACATTTCTGAAGTAGATTTCCTAAAAAGAGAGTGTCACGAAGCGTGGGTAAAACTTCAGTTCAGAACGGTAGACAATAATGGCGGAAAAATCTGAAAGAAAAGTGAAATAAAACAAAACAAAATGAGCAA
Organism: Diadema antillarum; assembly: GCF_040938485.1. Lineage (NCBI taxonomy): Eukaryota > Metazoa > Echinodermata > Echinoidea > Diadematoida > Diadematidae > Diadema > Diadema antillarum. Next base: position 823,349 of record NW_027271804.1, on the reverse strand, counting down.
ACATATAAAATTAAATTATCCTAATGTCGTAAATAGTATGTTAAGATAGGAATAATGGTGCTAGAGTTTGTTACTGATTTTAGAAGAAAGATAATGCATGAAATACATCAAATAAGAAAAGAGCTGCATTAATTTTGCTTGAATAGGCAAAAGTCACATTGTATTCCAATTTTTTTGTATATACAAACGTTATATTGCACTCCATACTTTTACTGAAATATTGAAATGAAATGAAAAGAAATGAAATATTCCTATGAAACTACTGCCTTTGTAAGCACACACACACTCACACACACACACACACACACATCTTTTAAGAGGGCATGTAGTCCTACTTGGAAATAGGTTGAGTTTCAATAGTCAATGTAGAGTTGAAATTACTTTTGTTTCAAATGTTTTCTTTATTTGCAATCAATAAAAACAATATATTCAACGAAACAATATAATAGTATACAACAAAATGAAGTAACATACGTCATAACATTCAACTTATATATATATTGATATGTAAAGACTGAAATTCATATATGGTATTGCAAGTGACATTTCAGGGGCGGATCCAGGAATTCTGTAAAGGGGGAGGGGGAGGGCGTGACTAATATTTCTGGTGCCACTTCCGGGTTTCATTTCAATTTTTTGTTTTTATTTCTTTTGTTTTTAACGAAAAATAAAGGGGGCGTGCGCCGGTTGCGCCCACCTCTGGATCCGCCACTGTATTTGCACAATGGAGAAATTCAATAATACAAATGAACCAGGTAAAGATTTCACCCTAAGGCTTATGATCAAAAGATTCAAAGGACAAAACAATATTATGAAAGTCAGTCTTACTCCAGCGATATGGGAGGGGCTTCAACACTGCAAAAGGTCCGGTGTTAAATAGTGAACACCGAGCTGGTGTTGAATTTTCGGTGCTCATTTATGGTGTTAAATTAACACCTCCGGGTGTCATTTCCAAATTTTAAACTGTTTTTTGAAGAGTTTCTTAGTAACTGCACTTCTTGTTGATTTTTTATTTAAACAAGACGATCAAGAATTTTACATTGAAATACTAGATTTTTGAAAAAAATGTGAAAATAAATTTACACCAAAGTAACATCAGCTGATGTGGTCTCTTATTGAAGCTGGACGGGTGTTAAACCATTGATATTAACACCAACAAATATCAAATCAACACCATGTGGTGTCATTTTTGAATTAACACCAGTACAGTGTCAAAATAACACCAGGTACAGTGTCAAATTAACACCACGAAGTGTCAGGTGAACACTTTTCAACACCATCACAGTGCATTTTTAACACCTGTGGGTGTGGTCCTCTATTGAAGTTTGATCGGTGTTAGATTTAACACCCGTGGTGTTAAATCTAACACCGATGTTTTCACAGTGAAAGGCAATAACGATATTCTACTGTTGGGTGGGGGGGGGGGGGAACCTCACATTGCATCTGTCATTAATTTTGATGGACAAACAAGTATGGCATGAAGAGTAGAACGCTATGTCTTAGACTCCTTCCGGGTACTAGTAATATTCTTTCGACGAAATTTCTCATGTTAAGGTCTTGACAATGTACATAAGTTTGTGCCAATCTCCTAGTTTGGAGTATAAATATAGGTAATTCTTGCGGGGATTCATGTTATTTATAAAAACCTACCAAACCTTGTGCAAAATTGATCAGTATCTGTATGAAGTCCTCGAGACAGACCGAGTTTTTGTGTAATTCTACGAACTGCCATCACGACCTGTCCACACTTAAAAAGGTGCATGGAAGTTGAGGAACTTAGGGATGTTAAACTACATTAACACTACGAAATTTCGCACTTGTTTAAAGATCGAAAAGTTTAATAGCCTGATTACTTCAAACCGAATGTGAAAGTCTCTGACTGTTTTGAGATTCGATATTTTTTTCTTCATGGGGCATGTGACTCTGGTACGCTGAATTGACCTGTTTTGCTTTACATAAATCCCCGTCACGCCGTTGACGGCATCTATACTTCAAAGGCAATCTGCTCAAACCGAGTTAATCTGTTGTCTGCCAGTGTTACCAATTTTGATGTATATTTGTTTGTTTGTTTGTATGTTTTTAAAGTGGAACATACCGTTACACAAGGAAACCCAGTGTGAAAACAAAAGAATCTGATGATAACAAAATAAAAATCAAATTAAAAAAAAAAAAAACGCTCAGGGACATTATCAGACTTCAGTGGTGATGGGTCACACTCAACATACATTAATCGTGTAGTCAACATGAAAGTCACGAAGATTTCTAAAAATTTACAAATTTACTCTGACAACAAGCCCTGAGTATATTATATCATGCAGGGCCTGTAAATATCACAATTTTACAACCTGCGTGAGTAATAGGAACGAATGCCCGGTACGCATTAGAGAGTTTGGTTCACGGATAACTCTGCACAAACCACCCCCAGATGGTTTTGGTAAGGTGGGCGGATGACACTTTCTTTGCCTTTTCCTGACGGGCGCATCTCCGTCGCTCGGTCGTTTGGCTTCGCCTGGCTTCGACTGTGATAATATGTATCTGACACATTGACGCGTCTATCAGACGAGCTTCCACGTGTTAATTCTCAAGACACCCTGTAACCCCTGTCGTACGCTAAATATGACGAGGTTATGGTGGGATTAGGGATGTCTGAACCTTGTTACGTCCGGGGAAGAAGAAGAAGGGGAAAAACAAGAGGGAGACTTTAGGAAAATACGACTGAAATATTGGCGGTTACAATAAGAGGAAGCATTTCAGACACCGCCTTTGTTTCAAAACTATGATTAAAAACATCGGTGATTCTTCTAGAAATGATAATATCTGTATGTGGGATTGTTGTCAGATAACGCTAACGTGGCTAAGCACAAATTTATGCAGGTTAAAAGTGACATATTTGAAGGGCATGTGCCAGTCACTGGATGTGAAATTATTCCTTAAATTTCCAACGTCATTAAAATTACAAAGTTTCAACATTATCAGTGGCTTAGAGTTTTTTACAATATGAAAATTTCCACATTATAATAATAATTGTTATATGCTTTATGCCATAATATATCTTATTCTTACTTTATGTTGAATATTACTCCTTTATAGAGTTTCGAAATCGATTCATCTCACAACTGATCATTGCAAAAGAAAATATCCACGTGTTCGACAGTGCTCTGTAAGATCCTAGAGCGCATAAGCTGTACGGATACACGTATTAACTTGCTCCCATTTCGGTTTACAGCTGAACATAATATGTTTTGAAAATGCGCGCATGCACTGCCGACACGTGTCCACTGGCCGAATGAGTCAAAAGCAGTATACGACATTGACTGGAAATCCCAAAACATTAAAAGTCAGGAACAATCACTGACAATTGTTCTTTGTTCCTGTTTGCAACGAAGAATCTTAACAGGCAGAGGAAGAACGGAAGAATAACGAAACCAGAAAGAAGTCTTCCCTGATTCCCGGTTCAGTTGAAATGGCGCGCAAAATGTGTCGTCTGGCTCAATAATCATTCCGCCATGTTCCTAATCCTGTGATCTCCGTTTCAACCGATGAGAGGACAACCAAAATATGAACTCAGTATGATGCCTCTTCATTTTTTTTTCAATTGTATTTATGGAAACTCCATCTTTGGACAGTGATATAGAGGGAACTTATGTTTGTCGTGGTGTTCAATAAGTAACATAATATTCAGCGTAGTTGTTTCGAAGATTCGAACAAAAATTGACCAATTGCATATCATATCGTGTATTGCAATATGATGATATCTAATGCATTATGTTTGTTGTAAGAATGAAAACACCGATAACATTTATTGACTCATTCTTCAATAGTACTAGATTGATTGAGGGTGATTTTCCTCTTTTACACTCTATTGATCAGTACTTACAATATCATAAAAACATTCAATGCTTTGATTTGTAATTTTTAAACGTTGAACAGTCGTGCACAAACTGTCAAACCTAAAGCATTGTGACGTGTGAATGATTTAGTTACACACACACACGCACACACACACACACACACACACACACACACACACAGGCACACTAAAAACTGTAAAATATGTTTGAGTATCTAATCATTTATATACCTGAATAATACCTGTGTGTATGTGTGTGTGTGTGTTGTGTGTGTGTGTGTGTGTGTGTGTGTTTGTGTAAATATCATAATCATAAAACGAGCGTGTGCGCACATGACACAATTATGTCCATGAAAGGCAAACAAATTACGTTATAGAACAAAAGCTTTCACTATGTGGCTGTGGGTGTGGGTGTAGATGTATTTGTGTGTGTTCCTTGTCATCATGGGTACTTGAGTTTCTTGAAAATGTCAGTTTGAGTTTTGGGGGATTTGGGGATTTTTCTGGCGACTGCCATATAACATTCGAAAAGGTGACGGAAGGAGGGAGGTGACGAAAGAGAAGATAGTATTAAAGATCTAAAACTTACTGCTCTTTCAGTTCTTCTCTTTTTTTCTACTTTAATATCTATTCACACATTTACCCCTTTTTCAATACATTCACTTATCGGATCAATTGTTTTATTCAATTTCTCATTTTAGTCATTCTGACCCAAAATGACCCAAATGACTTGAATGATATATATTATGACGAGTTTGATCATAAAACGAGTCAAGCACCATTTTTGAACATTTTAAAGTAAGTCCATCATCTGCATACAGCAAAATAAAAACCTTTCCAGTGACACTTCACTTGTTACATAACAAGGAATATTCTCGAAGTTATGATCCATTTCATGCATTTTTCATTGGGAAATACGAAAATGAAATTGAAATTGAAATTGAAATTGAATTGAATTGAATTGAATTGAATTAAAAAGATCCCAGATTTTGTTAATGTTCTCTTTGTTTTCAGCAGCTTTAATCTCAAATATTATAACTTTGCACGAATGGAGTTAAGTCCTTTTACGATAAACTCTTCATGTATAAACATATATTATGCGTATTAAGATTAAACGTTGCCTATGTAGACTATGAAACGAACAAAAATATAATATCAATAACACCAGCTGCACGTGGTTAAAATACATCCAGTCTCTTAATATTTAGTTTCATCGCCTTTTACGCTGAAGGGAATATAAGTTATGCAAAACTAAATCAATGAATGACATGTAAAAATTGGTATTCATTGATTTCTCTCACACTAAATTCCTTCAAATTGATTTTCTGTGACATAATGTCGGGTGCGATGTCACAAACGATGTCAAAACCTGCTACAATTTTATTACAAACTCTTTCACATTATACTCTCATTGATATTGGTAATGTAAAGGTGTTTTTTTTTCTTTGTCTTTATTTTGGAATATACCTGAGTTTACAGTCTTCGTAAATGAGTGGGATGCAGCAAAAGTACCATAGTATCGCAAGAACTTTGCCGTTTCTATGGGTGATATTCAGTCGAGCATCATATCAAACGATTTGTTGCCATACGCCTGCTATGTCTCCAAAGTGGCTAAGACCTCTCCGCAGAAATCATAACGTTTTTCGAAGCAATCATCATCACTGTTCCCCATGCATGCATAAATTATCATACTAACGATGCGTTCGCTTGCGGGAACCACGTGGTCCATCCATTAGCAGAAATTCACGCTCTGCACGAGTATAATCGGTGAGAGGTCTGAGAATGCAATCCTGCGGTGGGAGGGCTGGAGCAACCCACTTCCGCCACCGACACCTTACGATTCCATTTTCGGTACATTCTTATCGAGTTTCCGGCTGCCGTTCCCGCGATACGACATCGGGAAAAATCACCGAGCGCCCAACCAAAAACGATTTCCGCGACGTCTGGTTTCTTATATCTCGACTCCTCGCTGACGCTGGTTGACGCACCTCAGATACAC